>NC_141001.1:34009748-34257645 GCF_052327205.1 Somniosus microcephalus | reverse complement strand
ACGACACAGGACACACACTCACTGAGAGACACTGACAGTGAAATCACAACTCGTGACACACAGGGACAGACACTACTCACTGTGAGACACTGACCATGAAATCACAACCCGTGACAACCAGGTTCACACAGTCACTGAGACATTGACAGTGAAATCACACCCAGTGACACACAGGGACACACACTCACTGAGAACACTGACAGTGAAATCACACCCGTGACACACAGGGACACACAGCTCACTGAGAGACTGACATGTGAAATCACTACCCCGTGACACACAGGGACACACAGTCACTGAGAGACTTGACAGTGAAATCACACCCCGTGACACACAGGGACACACACAGTCACTGAGAGACTGAAAGTGAAATCACACCCCGTGACTCACAGGGACAAACACCCACTGAGACACTGACAGTGAAATCACAGCCGGTGACACACAGGGACACACACTCACTGAGAGACTGACAGTGAAATCAAACCCGGTGACAAACAGTGACACATACTCACTGAGAGACTGACAGTGAAATCACAGCCCGTGACACACAGGGACACACACTCACTGAGACACTGACAGTGAAATCACACCCCGTGACACACAGGACACACACTCACTGAGACACTAACAGTGAAATCACACCCCGTGACACACAGGAACACACACTCACTGAGAGACACTGACAGTGAAATCACACCCCGTGACTCACAGGACACACACTCACTGAGAGACTGACAGTGAAATCACACCCCGTGACACACAGGGACACACACTCACTGAGAGACACTGACAATGAAATCACACCCAGTGACACACAGGGACACACACTCACTGAGACACTGACAGTGAAATCACTCCCCGTGACAAACAGGGACACACACTCACTGAGAGATACTGACAGTGAAATCACACCCCGTGACTCACAGGAACACACACTCACTGAGAGACTGACAGTGAAATCACTCCCCGTGACACACAGGGACACACACTCACTGAGAGACACTGACAGAGAAATCACAGCCCGTGAACACAGGGACACACAGACACTGAGAGACTGACAGTGAAATCACACCCCGTGACTCACAGGGACACACACTCACTGAGAGACTGACAGTGAAATCACAGCCCGTGACACACAGGGACACACACTCACTGAGAGAATGACCGTGAAATCACAGCCCGTGACACACAGGGACACACACACACTCACTGAGAGACTGACCGTTAAATCACACCCCGTGACACACAGGGACTCTCACTCACTGAGAGACACTGACAGTGAAATCACACCCCGTGACACACAGGACTCACAATCACTGAGGCACTGACAGTGAAATCACCCCCCTGACACACAGGACTCACACTCACTGAGACACTGACAGTGAAATCACACCCCGAGACACACAGGACACACACTCACTGAGACAATGACAGTGAAATCACAGCCCGTGACACACAGGGACACACGCTCACTGAGAGACACTGACAGTGAAATTACACCCCGGGACACACAGGGATACACATTCACTAAGACACTGACAGTGAAATCACACACTGTGACACACACGGACACACACTCACTGATAGACACTGACAGTGAAATCACTCCCCATGACACACAGTGTCACACACTCACGGAGAGACGCTGAGAGTGAAATCACAACCCGTGACACACAGGGACACACACTCACTGAGAGACACTGACAGTGAAATCAAACCCCATGACACACAGGGACACACACTCACTGAGACACTGACAGTGTAATCACACCCCATGACACACATGGACACACACTCACTGAGAGACTGACAGTGAAATTACATCCCGTGACACACAGGGACAAACACTCACTGAGACACTGACAGTGAAATCACAGCCCGTGACACACATCGACACAGACTCACTGAGAGGGTGACAGTGAAATCACAGCCCGTGACACACAGGGACACACACTCACTGAGAGACTGACAGTGAATTCACAGCCCATGACACACAGGGACACACACTCACTGAGACTGACAGTGAAATCACAGCCCGTGACACACAGGGAACACACTCACTGAGAGACACTGACAGAAAAATCACACCCCGTGACTCACAGGAACACACACTCACTGAGAGACTGACAGTGAAATCACACCCCATGACACACAGGGACACACATCACTGAGAGACACCGACAGTGAAATCACACCCAGTGACACACAGGGACACACACTCACTGAGACACTGACAGTGAAATCACTCCCCGTGACAAACAGGGACACACACTCACTGAGAGACACTGACAGTGAAATCACACCCCGTGACTCACAGGAACACACACTCACTGAGAGACTGACAGTGAAATCACTCCCCGTGACACACAGGGACACACACTCACTGAGAGACACTGACAGAGAAATCACAGCCCGTGAAACACAGGGACACACAGACACTGAGAGACTGGCAGTGAAATCACACCCCGTGACTCACAGGGACACACACTCACTGAGACACTAACAGTGAAATCACAGCCCGTGACACACAGGGACACACAACTCACTGAGAGACTGACCGTGAAATCACAGCCCGTGACACACAGGGACACACACACACTCACTGAGAGACTGACCGTGAAATCACACCCCGTGACAGACAGGGACTCTCACTCACTGAGAGACACTGTCAGTGAAATCACACCTCGTGACACACAGGGACTCACAATCACTGAGGCACTGACAGTGAAATCACTCCCCGTGACACACAGGGACTCACACTCACTGAGACAATGACAGTGAAATCACACCCCGAGACACACAGGGACACACACTCACTCAGAGACTGACAGTGAAATCACAGCCCGTGACACACAGGGACACACACTCACTGAGAGACACTGACAGTGAAATCACACCGCGTGACAGACAGGGACACGCACTCACTGAGACACTGACAGTGAAATCACACCCCGTGACACACAGGGACACACACTCACTGAGAGACACTGACAGTAAAAGCACAGCCCGTGGCACACAGGGACACACACTCACTGAGACACTGACAGTGAAATCACATCCTGTGACACACAGGGACACACACTCACTGAGAGACACTGACAATGAAATCACACCCCGTGACACACAGGGACACACACTCACTGAGACACTGACAGTGAAATCACACCATGACACACAGGGACACACACTCACTGAGAGACTGAGTGTGCAATCACACCCCGTGACACACAGGGACACACACTCAATGAGGGCTGACAGTAAAACACAACCCGTGACACACAGGGACACACACTCACTGAGACACTGACAGTGAAATCACACCCCATGACACACAGGGACACACACACACTGACACTGACAGTGAAATCACAGCCCGTGACACACAGGGACACACACTCACTGAGAGACACTGACATGAAACACAACCTGTGACACACAGGGACACACACTCACTGAGACACAGACAGTGAAATGACACCCCGTGACATAGAGGGACACACACTCACTGAGAGACACTGACAGTGAAATCACACCCCATGACACACAGGAACACACACTCACTGAGAGACTGACAGTGAAATCACACCCCGTGACACACAGGGACACACACTCACTGTGACACTGACAGTGAAATCACAGCCCGTGACACACAGGGACACACACTCACTGAGAGACACTGACAATGAAATCACACCACGTGACAGACAGGGACACACACTCACTGAGAGACACAGACAGAGAAATCACACCCCGTGACACACAGGGACACACACTCACTGAGGGACAATGACAGTAAAATCACAGCCCGTGGCACACAGGGACACACACTCACTGAGACACTGACAGTGAAATCACACCCCGTGACACACAGGGACACACACTCACTGAGAGACACTGACAGTGAAATCACACCCCGTGACACACAGGGACACACACTCACTGAGACACTGACAGTGAAATCACACCATGACACACAGGGACACACACTCACTGAGAGACTGAGTGTGCAATCACACCCCGTGACACACAGGGACACACACTCAATGAGGGCTGACAGTAAAACACAACCCGTGACACACAGGGACACACACTCACTGAGACACTGACAGTGAAATCACACCCCGTGACACAGAGGGACACACACACACTGACACTGACAGTGAAATCACAGCCCGTGACACACAGGGACACACACTCACTGAGAGACACTGACATGAAACACAACCTGTGACACACAGGGACACACACTCACTGAGACACAGACAGTGAAATGACACCCCGTGACATAGAGGGACACGCACTCACTGAGAGACACTGACAGTGAAAACACACCCCGTGACATACAGGGACACACACTCACTGAGAGACACTGACAGTGAAATCACACCCCGTGACACCCAGGGACACACACTCACTGAGAGACACTGACAGTGAAACACAACCCGTGACACACAGGGACACACACTCACTGAGACACAGACAGTGAAATGACACCCCGTGACATACAGGGACACACACTCACTGAGAGACACTGACAGTGAAATCACACCCCGTGACACACAGGGACACACACTCACTGAGAGACACTGACATGAAACACAACCTGTGACACACAGGGACACACACTCACTGAGACACAGACAGTGAAATGACACCCCGTGACATAGAGGGACACACACTCACTGAGAGACACTGACAGTGAAATCACACCCCATGACACACAGGAACTCACACTCACTGAGAGACTGACAGTGAAATCACACCCCGTGACACACAGGGACACACACTCACTGTGACACTGACAGTGAAATCACAGCCCGTGACACACAGGGACACACACTCACTGAGAGACACTGACAATGAAATCACACCACGTGACAGACAGGGACACACACTCACTGAGAGACACAGACAGAGAAATCACACCCCGTGACACACAGGGACACACACTCACTGAGGGACAATGACAGTAAAATCACAGCCCGTGGCACACAGGGACACACACTCACTGAGACACTGACAGTGAAATCACACCCCGTGACACACAGGGACACACACTCACTGAGAGACACTGACAGTGAAATCACACCCCGTGACACACAGGGACACACACTCACTGAGACACTGACAGTGAAATCACACCATGACACACAGGGACACACACTCACTGAGAGACTGAGTGTGCAATCACACCCCGTGACACACAGGGACACACACTCAATGAGGGCTGACAGTAAAACACAACCCGTGACACACAGGGACACACACTCACTGAGACACTGACAGTGAAATCACAACCCGTGACACAGAGGGACACACACACACTGACACTGACAGTGAAATCACAGCCCGTGACACACAGGGACACACACTCACTGAGAGACACTGACATGAAACACAACCTGTGACACACAGGGACACACACTCACTGAGACACAGACAGTGAAATGACACCCCGTGACATAGAGGGACACGCACTCACTGAGAGACACTGACAGTGAAAACACACCCCGTGACATACAGGGACACACACTCACTGAGAGACACTGACAGTGAAATCACACCCCGTGACACCCAGGGACACACACTCACTGAGAGACACTGACAGTGAAACACAAACCCGTGACACACAGGGACACACACTCACTGAGACACAGACAGTGAAATGACACCCCGTGACATACAGGGACACACACTCACTGAGAGACACTTGACAGTGAAATCACACTCCGTGACACACAGGGACACAGACTCACTGCGAGACACTGACAGTGAAATCACCCCCCGTGACACACAGGGACACACACTCACTGAGAGACACTGACAGTGAAATCACACCCCGTGACACATAGGGACACACACTCACTGCGAGACACTGACAGTGAAATCACACCCAGTGACGCACAGGGACACACACTCACTGAGACACTTACAGTGAAATCACACCCCGTGACACACAGGGACACACACTCACTGAGGGACTGAGAGTGAAATCACACCCTGTGACACACAGGGACACACACTCACTGAGAGTCACTGACAGTCAAAGCACACCCTGTGACACACAGGGACACACACTCACTGAGAGACACTGACAGTGAAATCACAGCCCGTGACACACAGGGATACACACTCACTGAGAGACACTGACGGAGAAATCACACCCCGTGACACACAGGGACACACACTCACTGATAGACACTGACAGTGAAATCACAGCCCGTGACTCACAGGGACACACTCACTGAGAGACACTGACAGTGAAATCACTCCCCATGACACACAGTGACACACACTCACTGAGAGACACTGACAGTGAAATCACAATCCGTGACACACAGGGACACACACTCACTGAGAGACTGACAGTGAAATTACAGCCGTGACAGACAGGGACACACACTCACTGAGAGACACTTACAGTGAAAGCACACCCCATGACACACAGGGACACACACTCACTGAGACACTGACAGTGAAATCACACCCCATGACACACAGGGACACACACTCACTTAGAGACTGACATTGAAATCACAGCACGTGATACACAGGGACACACACTCACTGAGACACTGACAGTGAAATCAACAGCCCGTGACACACAGGGACACACACTCACTGAGAGACCGACAGTGAAATCAAAGCCCGTGACACACAGGGACACACACTCACTGAGAGACTGACAGTGAAATCACAGCCCATTGACACACAGGGACACAACACTCACTGAGGACACTGACAGTGAAATCACAGCCCGTGACACACAGGGACACACACTCACTGTGAGACTGACAGTGAAATCACACCCCGTGATACACAGGGACAACATTCACTGAGAGACACTGACAGTGAAATCACTCCCGAGACACATAGGAACACACACTCACTGAGAGACACTGAGAGTGAAATCACACCCCGTGACACACAGGGACACACACTCACTGAGAGACACTGACAGTGAATCACACCCCATGACACAGGGACACACACTCACTGAGCGACTGACCGTGAAATCACACCGTGACACACAGGACACACAATCACTGAGAGACACTGACAGTGAATCACACCCCATGACACACAGGGACACACAACTCACTGAGAGACTGACATTGAAATCACACCCCGTGACACACAGGAACACACACTCACTGAGAGACACTGACAAGTGAAAACACAACTCGTGACACACAGGGACACACACTCACTGTGAGACACTGACCATGAAATCACAACCCGTCACAACCAGGTTCACACAGTCACTGAGACATTGACAGTGAAATCACACCCAGTGACACACAGGGACACACACTCACTGAGAAACACTGACAGTGAAATCACACCCGTGACACACAGGGACACACAGTCACTGAGAGACAGACAGTGAAATCACACCCCCGTGACACACAGGGACACACAGTCACTGAGAGACTGACAGTGAAATCACACCCGTGACACACAGGGTCACACAGTCACTGAGAGACTGAAAGTGAAATCACACCCATGACTCACAGGGACAAACACTCACTGAGACACTGACAGTGAAATCACAGCTGGTGACACACAGGGGCACACACTCACTGAGAGACCGACAGTGAAATCAAACCCCGTGACAAACAGTGACACATACTCACTGAGAGACTGACAGTGAAATCACAGCCCGTGACACACAGGGACACACACTCACTGAGAGACACTGACAGTGAAATCACACCCCATGACACACAGGGACACTCACTCACTGAGACACTGACAGTGAATCACACCCCGTGACGCACAGGAACACACACTCACTGAGAGACACTGACAGTGAAATCACATCCCATGACTCATAGGAACACACACTCACTGAGAGACTGACAGTGAAATCACACCCGTGACACACAGGGACACACACTCACTGAGAGACACTGACAGTGAAATCACACCCAGTGACACACAGGGACACACACTCACTGAGACACTGACAGTGAAATCACTCCCCGTGACAAACAGGGGCACACACTCACTGAGAGACACTGACAGTGAAATCACACCCCGTGACTCACAGGAACACACACTCACTGTAGAGACTGACAGTGAAAATCACTCCCCGTGACACACAGGGACACACACTCACTGAGAGACACTGACAGAGAAATCACAGCCCGTGAAACACAGGGACACACAGAAACTGAGAGACTGACAGTGAAATCACACCCCGTGACTCACAGGGACACACACTCACTGAGAGACTGACAGTGAAATCACAGCCCGTGACACAAAGGGGCACACACTCACTGAGAGACTGACCGTGAAATCACACCCCCGTGACACACAGGGACTCTCACTCACTGAGAGACACTGACAGTGAAATCACACCCCGTGACACACAGGGACTCATAATCACTGAGGCACTGACAGTGATATCACTCCCCGTGACACACAGGGACTCACACTCACTGAGACACTGACAGTGAAATCACACCCCGAGACACACAGGGACTCACACTCACTGAGACAATGACAGTGAAATCAAAGCCCGTGACACACAGGGACTCACACTCACTGAGAGACTGACAGTGAAATCACACCCCGTGACACACAGGGGCACACACTCACTGAGAGACACTGACAGTGAAATCACACCCAGTGAAACACAGGGACACACACTCACTGAGACACTGACAGTGAAATCACTCCCCGTGACAAACAGGGACACACACTCACTGAGAGACACTGACAGTGAAATCACACCCCGTGACTCACAGGAACACACACTCACTGAGAGACTGACAGTGAAATCACTGCCCGTGACACACAGGGACACACACTCACTGAGAGACACTGACAGAGAAATCACAGCCCGTGAAACACAGGGACACACAGACACTGAGAGACTGACAGTGAAATCACACCCCGTGACTCAGAGGGACACACATTCACTGAGAGAATGACCGTGAAATCACAGCCCGTGACACACAGGGACACACACACACTCACTGAGAGACTGACCGTGAAATCACACACCGTGACACACAGGGACTCTCACTCACTGAGAGACACTGACAGTGAAATCACACCCCGTGACACACAGGGACTCACACTCACTGAGACACTGACAGTGAAATCACACCCCGAGACACACAGGGACACACGCTCACTGAGAGACACTGACAGTGAAATCACACCACGGGACACACAGGGATACACACTCACTAAGACACTGACAGTGAAATCACACACCGTGACACACACAGACACACACTCACTGATAGACACTGACAGTGAAATCACTCCCCATGAAACACAGTGTCGCACACTCACTGAGAGACACTGACAGTGAAATCACAACCCGTGACACACAGGGGCACACACTCACTGAGAGACACTGACAGTGAAATCAAACCCCATGACACACAGGGACACACACTCACTGAGACACTGACAGTGAAATCACACCCCATGACACACAGGGACACACACTCACTGAGAGACTGACAGTGAAATTACATCCCGTGACACACAGGGACAAACACTCACTGACACACTGACAGTGAAATCACAGCCCGCGACACACATGGACACAGACTCACTGAGAGGCTGACAGTGAAATCACAGCCCGTGACACACAGGGACACACACTCACTGAGAGACTGACAGTGAAATCACAGCCCATGACACACAGGGACACACACTCACTGAGAGACTGACAGTGAAATCACAGCCCGTGACACACAGGGACACACACTCACTGAGAGACACTGACAGTGAAATCACTCCCCGTGACACACAGGGAAACACACTCACTGAGAGAAACTGAGAGTGAAATCACAACCCGTGACACACAGGGACACACACTCACTGAGACACTGACAGTGAAACCACACCACGTGACACACAGGGACACACACTCACTGAGAGACTGACAGTGAAATCACAACGTGACACACAGGGACACACAGTCACTGAGAGACACTGACTGTGAAATCACAGGCCGTAACGCACAGGGACACACACTCACTGAGACACTGACAGTGAAATCATACCCCGTGACACACAGGGACATACACTCACTGAGAGACTGACAGTGAAATCACAGCCCGTGACACACAGGGACACACACTCACTGAATCACTGACAGTGAAATCACAGCCTGTGACACACAGGGACACACACTCACTGAGACACTGACAGTGTAATCACACCCCATGACACACAGGGACACACACTCACTTCGAGACTGATGGTGAAATCACAGCCCGTGACACACAGGGACACACACTCACTGAGACACTGACAGTGAAAGCACAGCCCGTGACACACAGGGACACACACTCACTGAGAGACTGACAGTGAAATCAAAGCCCGTGACACACAGGGGCACAAACTCACTGAGAGATTGACAGTGAAATCGCAGCCCATGACACACAGTGACACACACTCACTGAGAGACTGACAGTGAAATCAAAGCCCGTGACACACAGGGGCACAAACTCACTGAGAGACTGACAGTGAAATCACAGCCCGTGACACACAGGGACACACACTCACTGAGAGACTGACAGTGAAATCACACCCCATGACACACAGGGACACACATTCACTGAGAGACACTGACAGTGAAATCACTCCCCGTGACACATAGGGACACACACTCACTGAGACACAGACAGTGAAATGACACCCCGTGACATACAGGGACACACACTCACTGAGAGACACTGACAGTGAAATCACACTCCGTGACACACAGGGACACAGACTCACTGCGAGACACTGACAGTGAAATCACCCCCCGTGACACACAGGGACACACACTCACTGAGAGACACTGACAGTGAAATCACACCCCGTGACACATAGGGACACACACTCACTGCGAGACACTGACAGTGAAATCACACCCAGTGACACACAGGGACACACACTCACTGAGACACTTACAGTGAAATCACACCCCGTGACACACAGGGACACACACTCACTGAGAGACTGAGAGTGAAATCACACCCTGTGACACACAGGGACACACACTCACTGAGAGTCACTGACAGTCAAAGCACACCCTGTGACACACAGGGACACACACTCACTGAGAGACACTGACAGTGAAATCACAGCCCGTGACACACAGGGATACACGCTCACTGAGAGACACTGACGGAGAAATCACACCCCGTGACACACAGGGACACACACTCACTGATAGACACTGACAGTGAAATCACAGCCCGTGACTCACAGGGACACACTCACTGAGAGACACTGACAGTGAAATCACTCCCCATGACACACAGTGACACACACTCACTGAGAGACACTGACAGTGAAATCACAATCCGTGACACACAGGGACACACACTCACTGAGAGACTGACAGTGAAATTACAGCCCGTGACAGACAGGGACACACACTCACTGAGAGACACTTACAGTGAAAGCACACCCCATGACACACAGGGACACACACTCACTGAGACACTGACAGTGAAATCACACCCCATGACACACAGGGACACACACTCACTTAGAGACTGACAGTGAAATCACAGCACGTGATACACAGGGACACACACTCACTGAGACACTGACAGTGAAATCACAGCCCGTGACACACAGGGACACACACTCACTGAGAGACCGACAGTGAAATCAAAGCCCGTGACACACAGGGACACACACTCACTGAGAGACTGACAGTGAAATCACAGCCCATGACACACAGGGACACACACTCACTGAGACACTGACAGTGAAATCACAGCCCGTGACACACAGGGACACACACTCACTGTGAGACTGACAGTGAAATCACACCCCGTGATACACAGGGACACACATTCACTGAGAGACACTGACAGTGAAATCACTCCCCGAGACACATAGGAACACACACTCACTGAGAGACACTGAGAGTGAAATCACACCCCGTGACACACAGGGACACACACTCACTGAGAGACACTGACAGTGAAATCACACCCCATGACACAGGGACACACACTCACTGAGCGACTGACCGTGAAATCACACCGTGACACACAGGGACACACAATCACTGAGAGACACTGACAGTGAAATCACACCCCATGACACACAGGGACACACACTCACTGAGAGACTGACATTGAAATCACACCCCGTGACACACAGGAACACACACTCACTGAGAGACACTGACAGTGAAAACACAACTCGTGACACACAGGGACACACACTCACTGTGAGACACTGACCATGAAATCACAACCCGTCACAACCAGGTTCACACAGTCACTGAGACATTGACAGTGAAATCACACCCAGTGACACACAGGGACACACACTCACTGAGAAACACTGACAGTGAAATCACACCCCGTGACACACAGGGACACACAGTCACTGAGAGACTGACAGTGAAATCACACCCCGTGACACACAGGGACACACAGTCACTGAGAGACTGACAGTGAAATCACACCCCGTGACACACAGGGTCACACAGTCACTGAGAGACTGAAAGTGAAATCACACCCCATGACTCACAGGGACAAACACTCACTGAGACACTGACAGTGAAATCACAGCCGGTGACACACAGGGGCACACACTCACTGAGAGACCGACAGTGAAATCAAACCCCGTGACAAACAGTGACACATACTCACTGAGAGACTGACAGTGAAATCACAGCCCGTGACACACAGGGACACACACTCACTGAGAGACACTGACAGTGAAATCACACCCCATGACACACAGGGACACTCACTCACTGAGACACTGACAGTGAAATCACACCCCGTGACGCACAGGAACACACACTCACTGAGAGACACTGACAGTGAAATCACATCCCATGACTCATAGGAACACACACTCACTGAGAGACTGACAGTGAAATCACACCCCGTGACACACAGGGACACACACTCACTGAGAGACACTGACAGTGAAATCACACCCAGTGACACACAGGGACACACACTCACTGAGACACTGACAGTGAAATCACTCCCCGTGACAAACAGGGGCACACACTCACTGAGAGACACTGACAGTGAAATCACACCCCGTGACTCACAGGAACACACACTCACTGAGAGACTGACAGTGAAATCACTCCCCGTGACACACAGGGACACACACTCACTGAGAGACACTGACAGAGAAATCACAGCCCGTGAAACACAGGGACACACAGAAACTGAGAGACTGACAGTGAAATCACACCCCGTGACTCACAGGGACACACACTCACTGAGAGACTGACAGTGAAATCACAGCCCGTGACACACAGGGGCACACACTCACTGAGAGACTGACTGTGAAATCAGAGCCCGTGACACACAGGGACACACACACACTCACTGAGAGACTGACCGTGAAATCACACCCCGTGACACACAGGGACTCTCACTCACTGAGAGACACTGACAGTGAAATCACACCCCGTGACACACAGGGACTCATAATCACTGAGGCACTGACAGTGATATCACTCCCCGTGACACACAGGGACTCACACTCACTGAGAAACTGACAGTGAAATCACACCCCGAGACACACAGGGACTCACACTCACTGAGACAATGACAGTGAAATCAAAGCCCGTGACACACAGGGACTCACACTCACTGAGAGACTGACAGTGAAATCACACCCCGTGACACACAGGGGCACACACTCACTGAGAGACACTGACAGTGAAATCACACCCCGTGACTCACAGGAACACACACTCACTGAGAGACTGACAGTGAAATCACTGCCCGTGACACACAGGGACACACACTCACTGAGAGACACTGACAGAGAAATCACAGCCCGTGAAACACAGGGACACACAGACACTGAGAGACTGACAGTGAAATCACACCCCGTGACTCAGAGGGACACACATTCACTGAGAGAATGACCGTGAAATCACAGCCCGTGACACACAGGGACACACACACACTCACTGAGAGACTGACCATGAAATCACACACCGTGACACACAGGGACTCTCACTCACTGAGAGACACTGACAGTGAAATCACACCCCGTGACACACAGGGACTCACACTCACTGAGACACTGACAGTGAAATCACACCCCGAGACACACAGGGACACACGCTCACTGAGAGACACTGACAGTGAAATCACACCACGGGACACACAGGGATACACACTCACTAAGACACTGACAGTGAAATCACACACCGTGACACACACAGACACACACTCACTGATAGACACTGACAGTGAAATCACTCCCCATGAAACACAGTGTCACACACTCACTGAGAGACACTGACAGTGAAATCACAACCCGTGACACACAGGGGCACACACTCACTGAGAGACACTGACAGTGAAATCAAACCCCATGACACACAGGGACACACACTCACTGAGACACTGACAGTGAAATCACACCCCATGACACACAGGGACACACACTCACTGAGAGACTGACAGTGAAATTACATCCCGTGACACACAGGGACAAACACTCACTGACACACTGACAGTGAAATCACAGCCCGTGACACACATGGACACAGACTCACTGAGAGGCTGACAGTGAAATCACAGCCCGTGACACACAGGGACACACACTCACTGAGAGACTGACAGTGAAATCACAGCCCATGACACACAGGGACACACACTCACTGAGAGACTGACAGTGAAATCACAGCCCGTGACACACAGGGACACACACTCACTGAGAGACACTGACAGTGAAATCACTCCCCGTGACACACAGGGAAACACACTCACTGAGAGAAACTGAGAGTGAAATCACAACCCGTGACACACAGTGACACACACTCACTGAGAGACACTGATAGTGAAATCACTCCCCGTGCCACACAGGGACACACACTCACTGAGACACTGACAGTGAAACCACACCACGTGACACACAGGGACACACACTCACTGAGAGACTGACAGTGAAATCACAACGTGACACACAGGGACACACAGTCACTGAGAGACACTGACTGTGAAATCACAGGCCGTGACGCACAGGGACACACACTCACTGAGACACTGACAGTGAAATCATACCCCGTGACACACAGGGACATACACTCACTGAGACACTGACAGTGAAATCACAGCCCGTGACACACAGGGACACACACTCACTGTGAGACTGACAGTGAAATCACACCCCGTGATACACAGGGACACACATTCACTGAGAGACACTGACAGTGAAATCACTCCCCGAGACACATAGGAACACACACTCACTGAGAGACACTGAGAGTGAAATCACACCCCGTGACACACAGGGACACACACTCACTGAGAGACACTGACAGTGAAATCACACCCCATGACACAGGGACACACACTCACTGAGCGACTGACCGTGAAATCACACCGTGACACACAGGGACACACAATCACTGAGAGACACTGACAGTGAAATCACACCCCATGACACACAGGGACACACACTCACTGAGAGACTGACATTGAAATCACACCCCGTGACACACAGGAACACACACTCACTGAGAGACACTGACAGTGAAAACACAACTCGTGACACACAGGGACACACACTCACTGTGAGACACTGACCATGAAATCACAACCCGTCACAACCAGGTTCACACAGTCACTGAGACATTGACAGTGAAATCACACCCAGTGACACACAGGGACACACACTCACTGAGAAACACTGACAGTGAAATCACACCCCGTGACACACAGGGACACACAGTCACTGAGAGACTGACAGTGAAATCACACCCCGTGACACACAGGGACACACAGTCACTGAGAGACTGACAGTGAAATCACACCCCGTGACACACAGGGTCACACAGTCACTGAGAGACTGAAAGTGAAATCACACCCCATGACTCACAGGGACAAACACTCACTGAGACACTGACAGTGAAATCACAGCCGGTGACACACAGGGGCACACACTCACTGAGAGACCGACAGTGAAATCAAACCCCGTGACAAACAGTGACACATACTCACTGAGAGACTGACAGTGAAATCACAGCCCGTGACACACAGGGACACACACTCACTGAGAGACACTGACAGTGAAATCACACCCCATGACACACAGGGACACTCACTCACTGAGACACTGACAGTGAAATCACACCCCGTGACGCACAGGAACACACACTCACTGAGAGACACTGACAGTGAAATCACATCCCATGACTCATAGGAACACACACTCACTGAGAGACTGACAGTGAAATCACACCCCGTGACACACAGGGACACACACTCACTGAGAGACACTGACAGTGAAATCACACCCAGTGACACACAGGGACACACACTCACTGAGACACTGACAGTGAAATCACTCCCCGTGACAAACAGGGGCACACACTCACTGAGAGACACTGACAGTGAAATCACACCCCGTGACTCACAGGAACACACACTCACTGAGAGACTGACAGTGAAATCACTCCCCGTGACACACAGGGACACACACTCACTGAGAGACACTGACAGAGAAATCACAGCCCGTGAAACACAGGGACACACAGAAACTGAGAGACTGACAGTGAAATCACACCCCGTGACTCACAGGGACACACACTCACTGAGAGACTGACAGTGAAATCACAGCCCGTGACACACAGGGGCACACACTCACTGAGAGACTGACTGTGAAATCAGAGCCCGTGACACACAGGGACACACACACACTCACTGAGAGACTGACCGTGAAATCACACCCCGTGACACACAGGGACTCTCACTCACTGAGAGACACTGACAGTGAAATCACACCCCGTGACACACAGGGACTCATAATCACTGAGGCACTGACAGTGATATCACTCCCCGTGACACACAGGGACTCACACTCACTGAGAAACTGACAGTGAAATCACACCCCGAGACACACAGGGACTCACACTCACTGAGACAATGACAGTGAAATCAAAGCCCGTGACACACAGGGACTCACACTCACTGAGAGACTGACAGTGAAATCACACCCCGTGACACACAGGGGCACACACTCACTGAGAGACACTGACAGTGAAATCACACCCCGTGACTCACAGGAACACACACTCACTGAGAGACTGACAGTGAAATCACTGCCCGTGACACACAGGGACACACACTCACTGAGAGACACTGACAGAGAAATCACAGCCCGTGAAACACAGGGACACACAGACACTGAGAGACTGACAGTGAAATCACACCCCGTGACTCAGAGGGACACACATTCACTGAGAGAATGACCGTGAAATCACAGCCCGTGACACACAGGGACACACACACACTCACTGAGAGACTGACCATGAAATCACACACCGTGACACACAGGGACTCTCACTCACTGAGAGACACTGACAGTGAAATCACACCCCGTGACACACAGGGACTCACACTCACTGAGACACTGACAGTGAAATCACACCCCGAGACACACAGGGACACACGCTCACTGAGAGACACTGACAGTGAAATCACACCACGGGACACACAGGGATACACACTCACTAAGACACTGACAGTGAAATCACACACTGTGACACACACAGACACACACTCACTGATAGACACTGACAGTGAAATCACTCCCCATGAAACACAGTGTCACACACTCACTGAGAGACACTGACAGTGAAATCACAACCCGTGACACACAGGGGCACACACTCACTGAGAGACACTGACAGTGAAATCAAACCCCATGACACACAGGGACACACACTCACTGAGACACTGACAGTGAAATCACACCCCATGACACACAGGGACACACACTCACTGAGAGACTGACAGTGAAATTACATCCCGTGACACACAGGGACAAACACTCACTGACACACTGACAGTGAAATCACAGCCCGTGACACACATGGACACAGACTCACTGAGAGGCTGACAGTGAAATCACAGCCCGTGACACACAGGGACACACACTCACTGAGAGACTGACAGTGAAATCACAGCCCATGACACACAGGGACACACACTCACTGAGAGACTGACAGTGAAATCACAGCCCGTGACACACAGGGACACACACTCACTGAGAGACACTGACAGTGAAATCACTCCCCGTGACACACAGGGAAACACACTCACTGAGAGAAACTGAGAGTGAAATCACAACCCGTGACACACAGTGACACACACTCACTGAGAGACACTGATAGTGAAATCACTCCCCGTGCCACACAGGGACACACACTCACTGAGACACTGACAGTGAAACCACACCACGTGACACACAGGGACACACACTCACTGAGAGACTGACAGTGAAATCACAACGTGACACACAGGGACACACAGTCACTGAGAGACACTGACTGTGAAATCACAGGCCGTGACGCACAGGGACACACACTCACTGAGACACTGACAGTGAAATCATACCCCGTGACACACAGGGACATACACTCACTGAGAGACTGACAGTGAAATCACAGCCCGTGACACACAGGGACACACACTCACTGAATCACTGACAGTGAAATCACAGCCTGTGACACACAGGGACACACACTCACTGAGACACTGACAGTGTAATCACACCCCATGACACACAGGGACACACACTCACTTCGAGACTGATGGTGAAATCACAGCCCGTGACACACAGGGACACACACTCACTGAGACACTGACAGTGAAAGCACAGCCCGTGACACACAGGGACACACACTCACTGAGAGACTGACAGTGAAATCAAAGCCCGTGACACACAGGGGCACAAACTCACTGAGAGATTGACAGTGAAATCGCAGCCCATGACACACAGGGACACACACTCACTGAGAGACTGACAGTGAAATCAAAGCCCGTGACACACAGGGGCACAAACTCACTGAGAGACTGACAGTGAAATCACAGCCCATGACACACAGGGACACACACTCACTGAGAGACTGACAGTGAAATCACACCCCATGACACACAGGGACACACATTCACTGAGAGACACTGACAGTGAAATCACTCCCCGTGACACATAGGGACACACACTCACTGAGAGACACTGACAGTGAAATCACACCCCGTGACAAAGGGACACACACACACACAGCGACTGACCATGAAATCACACCGTGACACACAGGGACACACAATCACTGAGAGACACTGACAGTGAAATCACACCCCGTGACAGACAGGGACACACACTCACTGAGGGACTGACAGTGAAATCACACCTTGTGACACACAGGGACAACAACTCACTGAGAGACTAACAGTGAAATCACACCCTGTGACACACAGCGACACACACTCACTGAGAGACACAGAGTGAAATCACACCCTGTGACACACAGGGACACACACTCACTGAGAGACTGACAGTGAAATCACTCCCCGTGGCACACAGGGACACATACTCACTGAGGTACACTGACAATGAAATCACAGCCCGTGACACACAGGGACACACGGTCACTGAGAGACTGACAGTGAAATCACACCCCGTGACACACAGGGACACACAGTCACTGAGAGACTGAAAGTGAAATCACACCCCGTGACTCACAGGGACAAACACTCACTGAGACACTGACAGTGAAATCACAGCTGGTGATACACAGGGACACACCCTCACTGAGAGACTGACAGTGAAATCAAACCCCGTGACCAACAGTGACACACACTCACTGAGAGACTAACAGTGAAATCACAGCCCGTGACACACAGGGACACACACTCACTGAGAGACACTGACAGCGAAATCACACCCCGTGACACACAGGGACACACACTCACTGAGACACTGACAGTGAAATCACACCCCGTGACACACAGGAACACACACTCACTGAGAGACACTGACAGTGAAATCACACCCCATGACACACAGGGACACACACTCACTGAGAGACACAGACAGTGAAATCACACCCAGTGACACAGAGGGACACACACTCACTGAGACACTGACAGTGAAATCACTCCCCATGACAAACAGGGACACACACTAACTGAGAGACACTGACAGTGAAATCACACCCCGTGACTCACAGGAACACACACTCATTGAGAGACTGACAGTGAAATCACTCCCCATGACACACAGGGACACACACTCACTGAGAGACACTGACAGAGAAATCACAGCCTGTGAAACACAGGGACACACAGACACTGAGAGACTGACAGTGAAATCACACCCCGTGACTCACAGGGACACACACTCACTGAGACACTAACAGTGAAATCACAGCCCGTGACACACAGGGACACACACTCACTGAGAGACTGACAGTGAAATCACAGCCCGTGACACACAGGGACACACACACACTCACTGAGAGACTGACAGTGAAATCCCAGCCCGTGACACACAGGGACACACACTCACTGAGAGACTGACAGTGAAATCACATCCCGTGACACACAGGGACACACACTCACTGAGAGACACTGACAGTGAAATCACAGCCTGTGAAACACAGGGACACACAGACACTGAGAGACTGACAGAGAAATCACACCCCGTTACACACAGGGACACACACTCACTGAGACACTGACAGTGAAATCACACCCCATGGCACACAGGGACACACACTCACTTAGAGACTGACAGTGAAATCACAGCCCGTGACACACAGGTACACACACTCACTGAGACACTGACAGTGAAATCCCAGCCCGTGACACACAGGGACACACACTCACTGAGAGACTGACAGTGAAATTACAGCCCGTGACAGACAGGGACACACACTCACTGAGACACTGACAGTGTAATCACACCCCATGACACACATGGACACACACTCACTGAGAGACTGACAGTGAAATTACATCCCGTGACACACAGGGACAAACACTCACTGAGACACTGACAGTGAAATCACAGCCCGTGACACACATCGACACAGACTCACTGAGAGGCTGACAGTGAAATCACAGCCCGTGACACACAGGGACACACACTCACTGAGAGACTGACAGTGAAATCACAGCCCATGACACTCAGGGACACACACTCACTGAGAGACTGACAGTGAAATCACATCCCGTGACACACAGGGACACACATTCACTGAGAGACACTGACAGTGAAATCACACCCCGTGACTCACAGGAACACACACTCACTGAGAGACTGACAGTGAAATCACACCCCATGACACACAGGGACACACACTCACTGAGAGACACTGACAGTGAAATCACACCCAGTGACACACAGGGACACACACTCACTGAGACACTGACAGTGAAATCACTCCCCGTGACACACAGGGACACACACTCACTGAGACACTGACAGTGAAATCACACCATGACACAGAGGGACACACACTCACTGAGAGACTGAGTGTGCAATCACACCCCGTGACACACAGGGACACACACTCAATGAGAGGCTGACAGTGAAATCACACCCCGTGACACACAGGGACACACACTCAATGAGAGGCTGACAGTAAAACACAACCCGTGACACACAGGGACACACACTCACTGAGACACTGACAGTGAAATCACAGCCCATGACACACAGGGACACACACTCACTGAGACACTGACAGTGAAATCACAGCCCGTGACACACAGGGACACACACTCACTGTGAGACTGACAGTGAAATCACACCCCGTGATACACAGGGACACACATTCACTGAGAGACACTGACAGTGAAATCACTCCCCGAGACACATAGGAACACACACTCACTGAGAGACACTGAGAGTGAAATCACACCCCGTGACACACAGGGACACACACTCACTGAGAGACACTGACAGTGAAATCACACCCCATGACACAGGGACACACACTCACTGAGCGACTGACCGTGAAATCACATCGTGACACACAGGGACACACAATCACTGAGAGACACTGACAGTGAAATCACACCCCATGACACACAGGGACACACACTCACTGAGAGACTGACATTGAAATCACACCCCGTGACACACAGGAACACACACTCACTGAGAGACACTGACAGTGAAAACACAACTCGTGACACACAGGGACACACACTCACTGTGAGACACTGACCATGAAATCACAACCCGTCACAACCAGGTTCACACAGTCACTGAGACATTGACAGTGAAATCACACCCAGTGACACACAGGGACACACACTCACTGAGAAACACTGACAGTGAAATCACACCCCGTGACACACAGGGACACACAGTCACTGAGAGACTGACAGTGAAATCACACCCCGTGACACACAGGGACACACAGTCACTGAGAGACTGACAGTGAAATCACACCCCGTGACACACAGGGTCACACAGTCACTGAGAGACTGAAAGTGAAATCACACCCCATGACTCACAGGGACAAACACTCACTGAGACACTGACAGTGAAATCACAGCCGGTGACACACAGGGGCACACACTCACTGAGAGACCGACAGTGAAATCAAACCCCGTGACAAACAGTGACACATACTCACTGAGAGACTGACAGTGAAATCACAGCCCGTGACACACAGGGACACACACTCACTGAGAGACACTGACAGTGAAATCACACCCCATGACACACAGGGACACTCACTCACTGAGACACTGACAGTGAAATCACACCCCGTGACGCACAGGAACACACACTCACTGAGAGACACTGACAGTGAAATCACATCCCATGACTCATAGGAACACACACTCACTGAGAGACTGACAGTGAAATCACACCCCGTGACACACAGGGACACACACTCACTGAGAGACACTGACAGTGAAATCACACCCAGTGACACACAGGGACACACACTCACTGAGACACTGACAGTGAAATCACTCCCCGTGACAAACAGGGGCACACACTCACTGAGAGACACTGACAGTGAAATCACACCCCGTGACTCACAGGAACACACACTCACTGAGAGACTGACAGTGAAATCACTCCCCGTGACACACAGGGACACACACTCACTGAGAGACACTGACAGAGAAATCACAGCCCGTGAAACACAGGGACACACAGAAACTGAGAGACTGACAGTGAAATCACACCCCGTGACTCACAGGGACACACACTCACTGAGAGACTGACAGTGAAATCACAGCCCGTGACACACAGGGGCACACACTCACTGAGAGACTGACTGTGAAATCAGAGCCCGTGACACACAGGGACACACACACACTCACTGAGAGACTGACCGTGAAATCACACCCCGTGACACACAGGGACTCTCACTCACTGAGAGACACTGACAGTGAAATCACACCCCGTGACACACAGGGACTCATAATCACTGAGGCACTGACAGTGATATCACTCCCCGTGACACACAGGGACTCACACTCACTGAGAAACTGACAGTGAAATCACACCCCGAGACACACAGGGACTCACACTCACTGAGACAATGACAGTGAAATCAAAGCCCGTGACACACAGGGACTCACACTCACTGAGAGACTGACAGTGAAATCACACCCCGTGACACACAGGGGCACACACTCACTGAGAGACACTGACAGTGAAATCACACCCAGTGAAACACAGGGACACACACTCACTGAGACACTGACAGTGAAATCACTCCCCGTGACAAACAGGGACACACACTCACTGAGAGACACTGACAGTGAAATCACACCCCGTGACTCACAGGAACACACACTCACTGAGAGACTGACAGTGAAATCACTGCCCGTGACACACAGGGACACACACTCACTGAGAGACACTGACAGAGAAATCACAGCCCGTGAAACACAGGGACACACAGACACTGAGAGACTGACAGTGAAATCACACCCCGTGACTCAGAGGGACACACATTCACTGAGAGAATGACCGTGAAATCACAGCCCGTGACACACAGGGACACACACACACTCACTGAGAAACTGACCATGAAATCACACACCGTGACACACAGGGACTCTCACTCACTGAGAGACACTGACAGTGAAATCACACCCCGTGACACACAGGGACTCACACTCACTGAGACACTGACAGTGAAATCACACCCCGAGACACACAGGGACACACGCTCACTGAGAGACACTGACAGTGAAATCACACCACGGGACACACAGGGATACACACTCACTAAGACACTGACAGTGAAATCACACACCGTGACACACACAGACACACACTCACTGATAGACACTGACAGTGAAATCACTCCCCATGAAACACAGTGTCACACACTCACTGAGAGACACTGACAGTGAAATCACAACCCGTGACACACAGGGGCACACACTCACTGAGAGACACTGACAGTGAAATCAAACCCCATGACACACAGGGACACACACTCACTGAGACACTGACAGTGAAATCACACCCCATGACACACAGGGACACACACTCACTGAGAGACTGACAGTGAAATTACATCCCGTGACACACAGGGACAAACACTCACTGACACACTGACAGTGAAATCACAGCCCGTGACACACATGGACACAGACTCACTGAGAGGCTGACAGTGAAATCACAGCCCGTGACACACAGGGACACACACTCACTGAGAGACTGACAGTGAAATCACAGCCCATGACACACAGGGACACACACTCACTGAGAGACTGACAGTGAAATCACAGCCCGTGACACACAGGGACACACACTCACTGAGAGACACTGACAGTGAAATCACTCCCCGTGACACACAGGGAAACACACTCACTGAGAGAAACTGAGAGTGAAATCACAACCCGTGACACACAGTGACACACACTCACTGAGAGACACTGATAGTGAAATCACTCCCCGTGCCACACAGGGACACACACTCACTGAGACACTGACAGTGAAACCACACCACGTGACACACAGGGACACACACTCACTGAGAGACTGACAGTGAAATCACAACGTGACACACAGGGACACACAGTCACTGAGAGACACTGACTGTGAAATCACAGGCCGTGACGCACAGGGACACACACTCACTGAGACACTGACAGTGAAATCATACCCCGTGACACACAGGGACATACACTCACTGAGAGACTGACAGTGAAATCACAGCCCGTGACACACAGGGACACACACTCACTGAATCACTGACAGTGAAATCACAGCCTGTGACACACAGGGACACACACTCACTGAGACACTGACAGTGTAATCACACCCCATGACACACAGGGACACACACTCACTTCGAGACTGATGGTGAAATCACAGCCCGTGACACACAGGGACACACACTCACTGAGACACTGACAGTGAAAGCACAGCCCGTGACACACAGGGACACACACTCACTGAGAGACTGACAGTGAAATCAAAGCCCGTGACACACAGGGGCACAAACTCACTGAGAGATTGACAGTGAAATCGCAGCCCATGACACACAGGGACACACACTCACTGAGAGACTGACAGTGAAATCAAAGCCCGTGACACACAGGGGCACAAACTCACTGAGAGACTGACAGTGAAATCACAGCCCGTGACACACAGGGACACACACTCACTGAGAGACTGACAGTGAAATCACACCCCATGACACACAGGGACACACATTCACTGAGAGACACTGACAGTGAAATCACTCCCCGTGACACATAGGGACACACACTCACTGAGAGACACTGACAGTGAAATCACACCCCGTGACAAAGGGACACACACACACACAGCGACTGACCATGAAATCACACCGTGACACACAGGGACACACAATCACTGAGAGACACTGACAGTGAAATCACACCCCGTGACAGACAGGGACACACACTCACTGAGGGACTGACAGTGAAATCACACCTTGTGACACACAGGGACAACAACTCACTGAGAGACTAACAGTGAAATCACACCCTGTGACACACAGCGACACACACTCACTGAGAGACACAGAGTGAAATCACACCCTGTGACACACAGGGACACACACTCACTGAGAGACTGACAGTGAAATCACTCCCCGTGGCACACAGGGACACATACTCACTGAGGTACACTGACAATGAAATCACAGCCCGTGACACACAGGGACACATGGTCACTGAGAGACTGACAGTGAAATCACACCCCGTGACACACAGGGACACACAGTCACTGAGAGACTGAAAGTGAAATCACACCCCGTGACTCACAGGGACAAACACTCACTGAGACACTGACAGTGAAATCACAGCTGGTGATACACAGGGACACACCCTCACTGAGAGACTGACAGTGAAATCAAACCCCGTGACCAACAGTGACACACACTCACTGAGAGACTAACAGTGAAATCACAGCCCGTGACACACAGGGACACACACTCACTGAGAGACACTGACAGCGAAATCACACCCCGTGACACACAGGGACACACACTCACTGAGACACTGACAGTGAAATCACACCCCGTGACACACAGGAACACACACTCACTGAGAGACACTGACAGTGAAATCACACCCCATGACACACAGGGACACACACTCACTGAGAGACACAGACAGTGAAATCACACCCAGTGACACAGAGGGACACACACTCACTGAGACACTGACAGTGAAATCACTCCCCATGACAAACAGGGACACACACTAACTGAGAGACACTGACAGTGAAATCACACCCCGTGACTCACAGGAACACACACTCATTGAGAGACTGACAGTGAAATCACTCCCCATGACACACAGGGACACACACTCACTGAGAGACACTGACAGAGAAATCACAGCCTGTGAAACACAGGGACACACAGACACTGAGAGACTGACAGTGAAATCACACCCCGTGACTCACAGGGACACACACTCACTGAGACACTAACAGTGAAATCACAGCCCGTGACACACAGGGACACACACTCACTGAGAGACTGACAGTGAAATCACAGCCCATGACACACAGGGACACACACACACTCACTGAGAGACTGACAGTGAAATCCCAGCCCGTGACACACAGGGACACACACTCACTGAGAGACTGACAGTGAAATCACATCCCGTGACACACAGGGACACACACTCACTGAGAGACACTGACAGTGAAATCACAGCCTGTGAAACACAGGGACACACAGACACTGAGAGACTGACAGAGAAATCACACCCCGTTACACACAGGGACACACACTCACTGAGACACTGACAGTGAAATCACACCCCATGGCACACAGGGACACACACTCACTTAGAGACTGACAGTGAAATCACAGCCCGTGACACACAGGTACACACACTCACTGAGACACTGACAGTGAAATCCCAGCCCGTGACACACAGGGACACACACTCACTGAGAGACTGACAGTGAAATTACAGCCCGTGACAGACAGGGACACACACTCACTGAGACACTGACAGTGTAATCACACCCCATGACACACATGGACACACACTCACTGAGAGACTGACAGTGAAATTACATCCCGTGACACACAGGGACAAACACTCACTGAGACACTGACAGTGAAATCACAGCCCGTGACACACATCGACACAGACTCACTGAGAGGCTGACAGTGAAATCACAGCCCGTGACACACAGGGACACACACTCACTGAGAGACTGACAGTGAAATCACAGCCCATGACACTCAGGGACACACACTCACTGAGAGACTGACAGTGAAATCACATCCCGTGACACACAGGGACACACACTCACTGAGAGACACTGACAGTGAAATCACACCCCGTGACTCACAGGAACACACACTCACTGAGAGACTGACAGTGAAATCACACCCCATGACACACAGGGACACACACTCACTGAGAGACACTGACAGTGAAATCACACCCAGTGACACACAGGGACACACACTCACTGAGACACTGACAGTGAAATCACTCCCCGTGACAAACAGGGACACACACTCACTGAGAGACACTGACAGTGAAATCACACCCCGTGACTCACAGGAACACACACTCACTGAGACACTGACAGTGAAATCACTCCCCGTGACACACAGGGACACACACTCACTGAGAGACACTGACAGAGAAATCACAGCCCGTGAAACACAGGGACACACAGACACTGAGAGACTGACAGTGAAATCACACCCCGTGACTCACAGGGACACACACTCACTGAGACACTAACAGTGAAATCACAGCCCGTGACACACAGGGACACACACTCACTGAGAGACTGACCGTGAAATCACAGCCCGTGACACACAGGGACACACACACACTCACTGAGAGACCGACAGTGAAATCACACCCCGTGACAGACAGGGACTCTCACTCACTGAGCGACACTGTCAGTGAAATCACACCCCGTGACACACAGGGACTCACAATCACTGAGGCACTGACAGTGAAATCACTCCCGGTGACACACAGGGACTCACACTCACTGAGACAATGACAGTGAAATCACACCCCGAGACACACAGGGACACACACTCACTGAGAGACTGACAGTGAAATCACAGCCCGTGACACACAGGGACACACACTCACTGAGAGACACTGACAGTGAAATCACACCGCGTGACAGACAGGGACACACACTCACTGAGAGACACTGACAGTGAAATCACACCCCGTGACACACAGGGACACACACTCACTGAGAGACACACAGTAAAATCACAGCCCGTGGCACACAGGGACACACACTCACTGAGACACTGACAGTGAAATCACACCCCGTGACACAGAGGGACACACACTCACTGAGAGACACTGACAGTGAAATCACACCCCGTGACACACAGGGACACACACTCACTGAGACACTGACAGTGAAATCACACCATGACACAGAGGGACACACACTCACTGAGAGACTGAGTGTGCAATCAAACCCCGTGACACACAGGGACACACACTCAATGAGAGGCTGACAGTGAAATCACACCCCGTGACACACAGGGACACACACTCAATGAGAGGCTGACAGTAAAACACAACCCGTGACACACAGGGACACACACTCACTGAGACACTGACAGTGAAATCACACCCCGTGACACACAGGGACACACACACACTGACACTGACAGTGATATCACAGCCCGTGACACACAGGGACACACACTCACTGAGAGACACTGACAGTGAAACACAACCCGTGACACACAGGGACACACACACACTGAGACACAGACAGTGAAATGACACCCCGTGACATACAGGGACACACACTCACTGAGAGACACTGACAGTGAAATCACACCCCGTGACACACAGGGACACACACTCACTGCGAGACACTGACAGTGAAATCACACCCCGTGACACACAGGGACACACACTCACTGAGAGACACTGACAGTGAAATCACACCCAGTGATACACAGGGACACACACTCACTGAGACACTAACAGTGAAATCACACCCCGTGACACACAGGAACACACACTCACTGAGAGACACTGACAGTGAAAACACAACTCGTGACACACAGGGACACACACTCACTGTGAGACACTGACCATGAAATCACAACCCGTCACAACCAGGTTCACACAGTCACTGAGACATTGACAGTGAAATCACACCCAGTGACACACAGGGACACACACTCACTGAGAAACACTGACAGTGAAATCACACCCCGTGACACACAGGGACACACAGTCACTGAGAGACTGACAGTGAAATCACACCCCGTGACACACAGGGACACACAGTCACTGAGAGACTGACAGTGAAATCACACCCCGTGACACACAGGGTCACACAGTCACTGAGAGACTGAAAGTGAAATCACACCCCATGACTCACAGGGACAAACACTCACTGAGACACTGACAGTGAAATCACAGCCGGTGACACACAGGGGCACACACTCACTGAGAGACCGACAGTGAAATCAAACCCCGTGACAAACAGTGACACATACTCACTGAGAGACTGACAGTGAAATCACAGCCCGTGACACACAGGGACACACACTCACTGAGAGACACTGACAGTGAAATCACACCCCATGACACACAGGGACACTCACTCACTGAGACAATGACAGTGAAATCACACCCCGTGACGCACAGGAACACACACTCACTGAGAGACACTGACAGTGAAATCACATCCCATGACTCATAGGAACACACACTCACTGAGAGACTGACAGTGAAATCACACCCCGTGACACACAGGGACACACACTCACTGAGAGACACTGACAGTGAAATCACACCCAGTGACACACAGGGACACACACTCACTGAGACACTGACAGTGAAATCACTCCCCGTGACAAACAGGGGCACACACTCACTGAGAGACACTGACAGTGAAATCACACCCCGTGACTCACAGGAACACACACTCACTGAGAGACTGACAGTGAAATCACTCCCCGTGACACACAGGGACACACACTCACTGAGAGACACTGACAGAGAAATCACAGCCCGTGAAACACAGGGACACACAGAAACTGAGAGACTGACAGTGAAATCACACCCCGTGACTCACAGGGACACACACTCACTGAGAGACTGACAGTGAAATCACAGCCCGTGACACACAGGGGCACACACTCACTGAGAGACTGACTGTGAAATCAGAGCCCGTGACACACAGGGACACACACACACTCACTGAGAGACTGACCGTGAAATCACACCCCGTGACACACAGGGACTCTCACTCACTGAGAGACACTGACAGTGAAATCACACCCCGTGACACACAGGGACTCATAATCACTGAGGCACTGACAGTGATATCACACCCCGTGACACACAGGGACTCACACTCACTGAGACACTGACAGTGAAATCACACCCCGAGACACACAGGGACTCACACTCACTGAGACAATGACAGTGAAATCAAAGCCCGTGACACACAGGGACTCACACTCACTGAGAGACTGACAGTGAAATCACACCCCGTGACACACAGGGGCACACACTCACTGAGAGACACTGACAGTGAAATCACACCCAGTGAAACACAGGGACACACACTCACTGAGACACTGACAGTGAAATCACTCCCCGTGACAAACAGGGACAAACACTCACTGAGAGACACTGACAGTGAAATCACACCCCGTGACTCACAGGAACACACACTCACTGAGAGACTGACAGTGAAATCACTGCCCGTGACACACAGGGACACACACTCACTGAGAGACACTGACAGAGAAATCACAGCCCGTGAAACACAGGGACACACAGACACTGAGAGACTGACAGTGAAATCACACCCCGTGACTCAGAGGGACACACATTCACTGAGAGAATGACCGTGAAATCACAGCCCGTGACACACAGGGACACACACACACTCACTGAGAGACTGACCGTGAAATCACACACCGTGACACACAGGGACTCTCACTCACTGAGAGACACTGACAGTGAAATCACACCCCGTGACACACAGGGACTCACACTCACTGAGACACTGACAGTGAAATCACACCCCGAGACACACAGGGACACACGCTCACTGAGAGACACTGACAGTGAAATCACACCACGGGACACACAGGGATACACACTCACTAAGACACTGACAGTGAAATCACACACCGTGACACACACAGACACACACTCACTGATAGACACTGACAGTGAAATCACTCCCCATGAAACACAGTGTCACACACTCACTGAGAGACACTGACAGTGAAATCACAACCCGTGACACACAGGGGCACACACTCACTGAGAGACACTGACAGTGAAATCAAACCCCATGACACACAGGGACACACACTCACTGAGACACTGACAGTGAAATCACACCCCATGACACACAGGGACACACACTCACTGAGAGACTGACAGTGAAATTACATCCCGTGACACACAGGGACAAACACTCACTGACACACTGACAGTGAAATCACAGCCCGTGACACACATGGACACAGACTCACTGAGAGGCTGACAGTGAAATCACAGCCCGTGACACACAGGGACACACACTCTCTGAGAGACTGACAGTGAAATCACAGCCCATGACACACAGGGACACACACTCACTGAGAGACTGACAGTGAAATCACAGCCCGTGACACACAGGGACACACACTCACTGAGAGACACTGACAGTGAAATCACTCCCCGTGACACACAGGGAAACACACTCACTGAGAGAAACTGAGAGTGAAATCACAACCCGTGACACACAGTGACACACACTCACTGAGAGACACTGATAGTGAAATCACTCCCCGTGCCACACAGGGACACACACTCACTGAGACACTGACAGTGAAACCACACCACGTGACACACAGGGACACACACTCACTGAGAGACTGACAGTGAAATCACAACGTGACACACAGGGACACACAGTCACTGAGAGACACTGACTGTGAAATCACAGGCCGTGACGCACAGGGACACACACTCACTGAGACACTGACAGTGAAATCATACCCCGTGACACACAGGGACATACACTCACTGAGAGACTGACAGTGAAATCACAGCCCGTGACACACAGGGACACACACTCACTGAATCACTGACAGTGAAATCACAGCCTGTGACACACAGGGACACACACTCACTGAGACACTGACAGTGTAATCACACCCCATGACACACAGGGACACACACTCACTTCGAGACTGATGGTGAAATCACAGCCCGTGACACACAGGGACACACACTCACTGAGACACTGACAGTGAAAGCACAGCCCGTGACACACAGGGACACACACTCACTGAGAGACTGACAGTGAAATCAAAGCCCGTGACACACAGGGGCACAAACTCACTGAGAGATTGACAGTGAAATCGCAGCCCATGACACACAGGGACACACACTCACTGAGAGACTGACAGTGAAATCAAAGCCCGTGACACACAGGGGCACAAACTCACTGAGAGACTGACAGTGAAATCACAGCCCGTGACACACAGGGACACACACTCACTGAGAGACTGACAGTGAAATCACACCCCATGACACACAGGGACACACATTCACTGAGAGACACTGACAGTGAAATCACTCCCCGTGACACATAGGGACACACACTCACTGAGAGACACTGACAGTGAAATCACACCCCGTGACAAAGGGACACACACACACACAGCGACTGACCATGAAATCACACCGTGACACACAGGGACACACAATCACTGAGAGACACTGACAGTGAAATCACACCCCGTGACAGACAGGGACACACACTCACTGAGAGACTGACAGTGAAATCACACCTTGTGACACACAGGGACAACAACTCACTGAGAGACTAACAGTGAAATCACACCCTGTGACACACAGCGACACACACTCACTGAGAGACACAGAGTGAAATCACACCCTGTGACACACAGGGACACACACTCACTGAGAGACTGACAGTGAAATCACTCCCCGTGGCACACAGGGACACATACTCACTGAGGTACACTGACAATGAAATCACAGCCCGTGACACACAGGGACACACGGTCACTGAGAGACTGACAGTGAAATCACACCCCGTGACACACAGGGACACACAGTCACTGAGAGACTGAAAGTGAAATCACACCCCGTGACTCACAGGGACAAACACTCACTGAGACACTGACAGTGAAATCACAGCTGGTGATACACAGGGACACACCCTCACTGAGAGACTGACAGTGAAATCAAACCCCGTGACAAACAGTGACACACACTCACTGAGAGACTAACAGTGAAATCACAGCCCGTGACACACAGGGACACACACTCACTGAGAGACACTGACAGCGAAATCACACCCCGTGACACACAGGGACACACACTCACTGAGACACTGACAGTGAAATCACACCCCGTGACACACAGGAACACACACTCACTGAGAGACACTGACAGTGAAATCACACCCCATGACACACAGGGACACACACTCACTGAGAGACACAGACAGTGAAATCACACCCAGTGACACAGAGGGACACACACTCACTGAGACACTGACAGTGAAATCACTCCCCATGACAAACAGGGACACACACTAACTGAGAGACACTGACAGTGAAATCACACCCCGTGACTCACAGGAACACACACTCATTGAGAGACTGACAGTGAAATCACTCCCCATGACACACAGGGACACACACTCACTGAGAGACACTGACAGAGAAATCACAGCCTGTGAAACACAGGGACACACAGACACTGAGAGACTGACAGTGAAATCACACCCCGTGACTCACAGGGACACACACTCACTGAGACACTAACAGTGAAATCACAGCCCGTGACACACAGGGACACACACTCACTGAGAGACTGACAGTGAAATCCCAGCCCGTGACACACAGGGACACACACTCACTGAGAGACTGACAGTGAAATCACATCCCGTGACACACAGGGACACACACTCACTGAGAGACACTGACAGTGAAATCACAGCCTGTGAAACACAGGGACACACAGACACTGAGAGACTGACAGAGAAATCACACCCCGTTACACACAGGGACACACACTCACTGAGACACTGACAGTGAAATCACACCCCATGGCACACAGGGACACACACTCACTTAGAGACTGACAGTGAAATCACAGCCCGTGACACACAGGTACACACACTCACTGAGACACTGACAGTGAAATCCCAGCCCGTGACACACAGGGACACACACTCACTGAGAGACTGACAGTGAAATTACAGCCCGTGACAGACAGGGACACACACTCACTGAGACACTGACAGTGTAATCACACCCCATGACACACATGGACACACACTCACTGAGAGACTGACAGTGAAATTACATCCCGTGACACACAGGGACAAACACTCACTGAGACACTGACAGTGAAATCACAGCCCGTGACACACATCGACACAGACTCACTGAGAGGCTGACAGTGAAATCACAGCCCGTGACACACAGGGACACACACTCACTGAGAGACTGACAGTGAAATCACAGCCCATGACACTCAGGGACACACACTCACTGAGAGACTGACAGTGAAATCACATCCCGTGACACACAGGGACACACACTCACTGAGAGACACTGACAGTGAAATCACACCCCGTGACTCACAGGAACACACACTCACTGAGAGACTGACAGTGAAATCACACCCCATGACACACAGGGACACACACTCACTGAGAGACACTGACAGTGAAATCACACCCAGTGACACACAGGGACACACACTCACTGAGACACTGACAGTGAAATCACTCCCCGTGACAAACAGGGACACACACTCACTGAGAGACACTGACAGTGAAATCACACCCCGTGACTCACAGGAACACACACTCACTGAGACACTGACAGTGAAATCACTCCCCGTGACACACAGGGACACACACTCACTGAGAGACACTGACAGAGAAATCACAGCCCGTGAAACACAGGGACACACAGACACTGAGAGACTGACAGTGAAATCACACCCCGTGACTCACAGGGACACACACTCACTGAGACACTAACAGTGAAATCACAGCCCGTGACACACAGGGACACACACTCACTGAGAGACTGACCGTGAAATCACAGCCCGTGACACACAGGGACACACACACACTCACTGAGAGACTGACCGTGAAATCACACCCCGTGACAGACAGGGACTCTCACTCACTGAGCGACACTGTCAGTGAAATCACACCCCGTGACACACAGGGACTCACAATCACTGAGGCACTGACAGTGAAATCACTCCCGGTGACACACAGGGACTCACACTCACTGAGACAATGACAGTGAAATCACACCCCGAGACACACAGGGACACACACTCACTGAGAGACACTGACAGTGAAATCACACCGCGTGACAGACAGGGACACACACTCACTGAGAGACACTGACAGTGAAATCACACCCCGTGACACACAGGGACACACACTCACTGAGAGACACTGACAGTAAAATCACAGCCCGTGGCACACAGGGACACACACTCACTGAGACACTGACAGTGAAATCACACCCCGTGACACAGAGGGACACACACTCACTGAGAGACACTGACAGTGAAATCACACCCCGTGACACACAGGGACACACACTCACTGAGACACTGACAGTGAAATCACACCATGACACAGAGGGACACACACTCACTGAGAGACTGAGTGTGCAATCACACCCCGTGACACACAGGGACACACACTCAATGAGAGGCTGACAGTGAAATCACACCCCGTGACACACAGGGACACACACTCAATGAGAGGCTGACAGTAAAACACAACCCGTGACACACAGGGACACACACTCACTGAGACACTGACAGTGAAATCACACCCCGTGACACACAGGGACACACACACACTGACACTGACAGTGATATCACAGCCCGTGACACACAGGGACACACACTCACTGAGAGACACTGACAGTGAAACACAACCCGTGACACACAGGGACACACACACACTGAGACACAGACAGTGAAATGACACCCCGTGACATACAGGGACACACACTCACTGAGAGACACTGACAGTGAAATCACACCCCGTGACACACAGGGACACACACTCACTGCGAGACACTGACAGTGAAATCACACCCCGTGACACACAGGGACACACACTCACTGAGAGACACTGACAGTGAAATCACACCCAGTGATACACAGGGACACACACTCACTGAGACACTAACAGTGAAATCACACCCCGTGACACACAGGGACACACACTCACTGATAGACTGAGAGTGAAATCACACCCTGTGACACACAGGGACACACACTCACTGAGAGTCACTGACAGTGAAAGCACACCCTGTGACACACAGGGACACACACTCACTGAGAGACACTGACAGTGAAATTACAGCCCGTGACACACAGGGATACACACTCACTGAGAGACACTGACAGAGAAATCACAACCCGTTACACACAGGGATACACACTCACGAAGACACTGACAGTGGAATCACACCCCGTGACACACAGGGACACACACTCACTGATAGACACTGACAGTGAAATCACAGCCCGTGACTCACAGGGACACACTCACTGAGAGACACTGACAGTCAAATCACTCCCCATGACACACAGTGACACACACACACTGAGAGACACTGACAGTGAAATCACAATCCGTGACTCACAGGAACACACACTCACTGAGAGACTGACAGTGCAATCACACCCCGTGACACACAGGGACACACGCTCACTGAGACACTGACAGTGAAATCACTCCCCGTGACAAACAGGGACACACACTCACTGAGAGACACTGACAGTGAAATCACACCCCGTGACTCACAGGAACACACACTCACTGAGAGACTGACAGTGAAATCACTCCCCGTGACACAAAGGGACACACACTGACTGAGAGACACTGACAGAGAAATCACAGCCCGTGAAACACAGGGACACACAGACACTGAGAGACTGACAGTGAAATCACACCCCTTGACTCACAGGGACACACACTCACTGAGAGACTGACAGTGAAATCACAGCCCGTGACACACAGGGACACACACTCACTGAGAGACTGACCGTGAAATCACAGCCCGTGACACACAGGGACACACACACACTCACTGAGAGACTGACCATGAAATCACACCCCGTGACACACAGGGACTCTCACTCACTGAGAGACACTGACAGTGAAACCACACCCCGTGACACACAGGGACTCACAATCACTGAGGCACTGACAGTGAAATCACCCCCCGTGACACACAGGGACTCACACTCACTGAGACACTGACAGTGAAATCACACCCCGAGACACACAGGGACATACACTCACTGAGACAATGAAAGTGAAATCACAGCCCGTGACACACAGGGACACACGCTCACTGAGAGACACTGACAGTGAAATCACACCCCGGGACACACAGGGATACACATTCACTAAGACACTGACAGTGAAATCACACACCGTGACACACACGGACACACACTCACTGATAGACACTGACAGTGAAATCACTCCCCATGACACACAGTGTCACACACTCACGGAGAGACACTGACAGTGAAATCACAACCCGTGACACACAGGGACACACACTCACTGAGAGACACTGACAGTGAAATCAAACCCCATGACACACAGGGACACACACTCACTGAGACACTGACAGTGTAATCACACCCCATGACACACAGGGACACACACTCACTGAGAGACTGACAGTGAAATTACATCCCGTGACACACAGGGACAAACACTCACTGAGACACTGACAGTGAAATCACAGCCCGTGACACACATCAACACAGACTCACTGAGAGGCTGACAGTGAATGCACAGCCCGTGACACACAGGGACACACACTCACTGAGAGACTGACAGTGAAATCACAGCCCATGACACACAGGGACACACACTCACTGAGAGACTGACAGTGAAATCACAGCCCATGACACACAGGGACACACACTCACTGAGAGACACTGACAGTGAAATCACACCCCGTGACTCACAGGAACACACACTCACTGAGAGACTGACAGTGAAATCACACCCCATGACACACAGGGACACACACTCACTGAGAGACACTGACAGTGAAATCACACCCAGTGACACAGAGGGACACACATTCACTGAGACACTGACAGTGAAATCACTCCCTGTGACAAACAGGGACACACACTCACTGAGAGACACTGACAGTGAAATCACACCCCGTGACACACAGGGACACACAGACACTGAGAGACTGACAGTGAAATCACACCCCGTGACTCAGAGGGACACACACTCACTGAGACACTAACAGTGAAATCACAGCCCGTGACACACAGGGACACACACTCACTGAGAGACTGACCGTGAAATCACAGCCCGTGACACACAGTGACACACACACACTCACTGAGAGACTGACCGTGAAATCACACCCCGTGACAGACAGGGACTCTCACTCACTGAGAGACACTGTCAGTGAAATCACGCCCCGTGACACCCAGGGACTCACAATCACTGAGGCACCGACAGTGAAATCACTCCCTGTGACACACAGGGACTCACACTCACTGAGACAATGACAGTGAAATCACACCCAGGGACACACACTCACTGAGAGACTGACAGTGAAATCACAGCCCGTGACACACAGGGACACACACTCACTGAGAGACACTGACAGTGAAATCACACCGCGTGACAGACAGGGACACACACTCACTGAGAGACACTGACAGTGAAATCACACCCCGTGACACACAGGGACACACACTCACTGAGAGACACTGACAGTAAAATCACAGCCCGTGGCACACAGGGACACACACTCACTGAGACACTGACAGTGAAATCACACACCGTGACACACAGGGACACACACTCACTGAGAGAGACTGACAGTGAAATCACACCCCGTGACCACAGGGACACACACTCACTGAGGCACTGACAGTGAAATCACACCATGACACACAGGGACACACACTCACTGAGAGACTGAGTGTGCAATCACACCCCGTGACACACAGGGACACACACTCAATGAGAGGCTGACAGTGAAATCACACCCCGTGACACACAGGGACACACACTCAATGAGAGGCTGACAGTAAAACACAACCCGTGACACACAGGGACACACGCTCACTGAGACATTGACAGTGAAATCACACCCCGTGACACACAGGGACACACACACACTGACACTGACAGTGAAATCACAGCCCGTGACACACAGGGACACACACTCACTGAGAGACACTGACAGTGAAACACAACCCGTGACACACAGGGACACACACACACTGAGACACAGACAGTGAAATGACACCCCGTGACATACAGGGACACACACTCACTGAGAGACACTGACAGTGAAATCACACCCCGTGACACACAGGGACACACTCACTGCGAGACACTGACAGTGAAATCACACCCAGTGATACACAGGGACACACACTCACTGAGACACTAACAGTGAAATCACACCCCGTGACACACAGGGACACACATTCACTGAGAGACTGAGAGTGAAATCACACCCTGTGACACACAGGGACACACACTCACTGAGAGTCACTGACAGTGAAAGCACACCCTGTGACACACAGGGACACACACTCACTGAGAGACACTGACAGTGAAATTACAGCCCGTGACACACAGGGATACACACTCACTGAGAGACAGTGACAGAGAAATCACACCCCGTTACACACAGGGATACACACTCACGAAGACACTGACAGTGAAATCACACCCGGTGACACACAGGGACACACACTCACTGATAGACACTGACAGTGATATCACAGCCCGTGACTCACAGGGACACACTCACTGAGGGACACTGACAGTGAAATCACTCCCCATGACACACAGTGACACACACTCACTGAGAGACACTGACAGTGAAATCACAGTCCGTGACACACAGGGACACACACTCACTGAGAGACTGACAGTGAAATTACAGCCCGTGACAGACAGGGACACACACTCACTGAGAGACACTTACAGTGAAATCACACCCCATGACACACAGGGACACACACTCACTGAGACACTGACAGTGAAATCACACCCCATGGCACACAGGGACACACACTCACTTAGAGACTGACAGTGAAATCACAGCCCGTGACACACAGGTACACACACTCACTGAGACACTGACAGTGAAATCACTCCCCGTGACACACAGGGACACACAGACACTGAGAGACTGACAGTGAAATCACACCCCGTGACTCAGAGGGACACACACTCACTGAGACACTAACAGTGAAATCACAGCCCGTGACACACAGGGACACACACTCACTGAGAGACTGACCGTGAAATCACAGCCCGTGACACACAGGGACACACACTCACTGAGAGACTGACTGTGAAATCACAGCCCGTGACACACAGGGACACACACTCACTGAGAGACTGACCATGAAATCACACCCCGTGACAGACAGGGACTCTCACTCACTGAGAGACACTGTTAGTGAAATCACGCCCCGTGACACACAGGGACTCACAATCACTGAGGCACCAACAGTGAAATCACTCCCCGTGACACACAGGGACTCACACTCACTGAGACAATGACAGTGAAATCACACCCAGGGACGCACACTCACTGAGAGACTGACAGTGAAATCACAGCCCGTGACACACAGGGACACACACTCACTGAGAGACACTGACAGTAAAATCACAGCCCGTGGCACACAGGGACACACACTCACTGAGACACTGACAGTGAAATCACACCCCGTGACACACAGGGACACACACTCACTGAGAGACACTGACAGTGAAATCACACCCCGTGACCACAGGGACACACACTCACTGAGACACTGACAGTGAAATCACACCATGACACACAGGGACACACGCTCACTGAGAGACTGAGTGTGCAATCACACCCCGTGACACACAGGGACACACACTCAATGAGAGGCTGACAGTGAAATCACACCCCGTGACACACAGGGACACACACTCAATGAGAGGCTGACAGTAAAACACAACCCGTGACACACAGGGACACACGCTCACTGAGACACTGACAGTGAAATCACACCCCGTGACACACAGGGACACACACACACTGACACTGACAGTGAAATCACAGCCCGTGACACACAGGGACACACACTCACTGAGAGACACTGACAGTGAAACACAACCCGTGACACACAGGGACACACACATACTGAGACACAGACAGTGAAATTACAGCCCGTGACAGACAGGGACACACACTCACTGAGAGACACTTACAGTGAAATCACACCCCATGACACACAGGGACACACACTCACTGAGACACTGACAGTGAAATCACATCCCATGGCACACAGGGACACACACTCACTTAGAGACTGACAGTGAAATCACAGCCCGTGACACACAGGTACACACACTCACTGAGACACTGACAGTGAAATCACAGCCCGTGACACACAGGGACACACACTCACTGAGAGACACTGACAGTGAAATCACACCCCGTGACACACAGGGACACACACTCACTGTGAGACACTGACAGTGAAATCACACCCCGTGACACACAGGGACACACACTCACTGAGAGACACTGACAGTGAAATCACACCCCGTGACACACAGGGACACACACTCACTGCGAGACACTGGCAGTGAAATCACACCCAGTGATACACAGGGACACACACTCACTGAGACACTAACAGTGCAATCACACCCCGTGACACACAGGGACACACATTCACTGAGAGACTGAGAGTGAAATCACACCCTGTGACACACAGGGACACACACTCACTGAGAGTCACTGACAGTGAAAGCACACCCTGTGACACACAGGGACACACACTCACTGAGAGACACTGACAGTGAAATTACAGCCCGTGACACACAGGGATACACACTCACTGAGAGACACTGACAGAGAAATCACACCCCGTTACACACAGGGATACACACTCACGAAGACACTGACAGTGAAATCACACCCGGTGACACACAGGGACACACACTCACTGATAGACACTGACAGTGAAATCACAGCCCGTGACTCACAGGGACACACTCACTGAGGGACACTGACAGTGAAATCACTCCCCATGACACACAGTGACACACACTCACTGAGAGACACTGACAGTGAAATCACAGTCCGTGACATACAGGGACACACACTCACTGAGAGACTGACAGTGAAATTACAGCCCGTGACAGACAGGGACACACACTCACTGAGAGACACTTACAGTGAAATCACACCCCATGACACACAGGGACACACACTCACTGAGACACTGACAGTGAAATCACACCCCATGGCACACAGGGACACACACTCACTTAGAGACTGACAGTGAAATCACAGCCCGTGACACACAGGTACACACACTCACTGAGACACTGACAGTGAAATCACAGCCCGTGACACACAGGGACACACACTCACTGAGAGACACTGACAGTGAAATCACACACCGTGACACAGGGACACACACTCACTTAGAGACTGACAGTGAAATCAAAGCCCGTGACACACAGGGACACAAACTCACTGAGAGACTGACAGTGAAATCACAGCCCGTGACACACAGGGACACACACTCACTGAGAGACACTGACAGTGGAATCACACCCCATGGCACACAGGGACACACACTCACTTAGAGACTGACAGTGAAATCAAAGCCCGTGACACAAAGGGACACAAACTCACTGAGAGACTGACAGTGAAATCACAGCCCATGACACACAGGGACACACACTCACTGAGACACTGACAGTGAAATCACAGCCCGTGACACACAGGGACACACACTCACTGAGAGACTGACAGTGAAATCACACCCCGTGACACACAGGGACACACATTCACTGAGAGATACTGACAGTGAAATCACTCCCCATGACACACAGTGACACACACTCACTGAGAGACACTGACAGTGAAATCACAGTCCGTGACACAGGGACACACACTCACTTAGAGACTGACAGTGAAATCAAAGCCCGTGACACACAGGGACACAAACTCACTGAGAGACTGACAGTGAAATCACAGCCCGTGACACACAGGGACACACACTCACTGAGAGACACTGACAGTGAAATCACACCCCATGGCACACAGGGACACACACTCACTTAGAGACTGACAGTGAAATCAAAGCCCGTGACACACAGGGACACAAACTCACTGAGAGACTGACAGTGAAATCACAGCCCATGACACACAGGGACACACACTCACTGAGACACAGACAGTGAAATCACAGCCCGTGACACACAGGGACACACACTCACTGAGAGACTGACAGTGAAATCACACCCCGTGACTCACAGGGACACACTCACTGAGGGACACTGACAGTGAAATCACTCCCCATGACACACAGTGACACACACTCACTGAGAGACACTGACAGTGAAATCACAGTCCGTGACACACAGGGACACACACTCACTGAGAGACTGACAGTGAAATTACAGCCCGTGACAGACAGGGACACACACTCACTGAGAGACACTTACAGTGAAATCACACCCCATGACACACAGGGACACACACTCACTGAGACACTGACAGTGAAATCACACCCCATGGCACACAGGGACACACACTCACTGAGAGACTGACAGTGAAATCACAGCCCGTGACACACAGGTACACACACTCACTGAGACACTGACAGTGAAATCACAGCCCGTGACACACAGGGACACACACTCACCGAGAGACACTGACAGTGAAATCACACCCCGTGACACAGGGACACACACTCACTTAGAGACTGACAGTGAAATCAAAGCCCGTGACACACAGGGACACAAACTCACTGAGAGACTGACAGTGAAATCACAGCCCGTGACACACAGGGACACACACTCACTGAGAGACACTGACAGTGAAATCACACCCCATGGCACACAGGGACACACACTCACTTAGAGACTGACAGTGAAATCAAAGCCCGTGACACACAGGGACACAAACTCACTGAGAGACTGACAGTGAAATCACAGCCCATGACACACAGGGACACACACTCACTGAGACACTGACAGTGAAATCACAGCCCGTGACACACAGGGACACACACTCACTGAGAGACTGACAGTGAAATCACACCCCGTGACACACAGGGACACACATTCACTGAGAGATACTGACAGTGAAATCACTCACCGTGACACATAGGGACACACACTCACTGAGGGGCACTGAGAGTGAAATCACACCCTGTGACACACAGGGACACACACTCACTGAGAGACACTGACAGTGAAATCACACCCCGTGACACAGGGACACACACTCACTGAGCGACTGACCGTGAAATCACACCGTGACACACAGGGACACACAATCACTGAGAGACACTGACAGTGAAATCACACCCCGTGACACACAGGGACACACACTCACTGAGAGACTGACATTGAATTCACACCCCATGACACACAGGAACACACACTCAGTGAGAGACACTGACAGTGAAATCACAACTCGTGACACACAGGGACACACACTCACTGTGAGACACTGACCGTGAAATCACAACCCGTGACAACCAGGTTCACACAGTCACTGAGACATTGACAGTGAAATCACACCCAGTGACACACAGGGACACACACTCACTGAGAAACACTGACAGTGAAATCACACCCCGTGACACACAGGGACACACAGTCACTGAGAGACTGACAGTGAAATCACACCCCGTGACACACAGGGACACACAGTCACTGAGAGACTGACAGTGAAATCACACCCCGTGACACACAGGGACACACAGTCACTGAGAGACTGAAAGTGAAATCACACCCCGTGACTCACAGGGACAAACACTCACTGAGACACTGACAGTGAAATCACAGCCGGTGACACACAGGGACACACACTCACTGAGAGACTGACAGTGAAATCAAACCCCGTGACAAACAGTGACACATACTCACTGAGAGACTGACAGTGAAATCACAGCCCGTGACACACAGGGACACACACTCACTGAGAGACACTGACAGTGAAATCACACCCCGTGACACACAGGGACACACACTCACTGAGAGACACTGACAGTGAAATCACACCCAGTGACACACAGGGACACACATTCACTGAGACACTGACAGTGAAATCACTCCCTGTGACAAACAGGGACACACACTCACTGAGAGACACTGACAGTGAAATCACACCCCGTGACACACAGGGACACACAGACACTGAGAGACTGACAGTGAAATCACACCCCGTGACTCAGAGGGACACACACTCACTGAGACACTAACAGTGAAATCACAGCCCGTGACACACAGGGACACACACTCACTGAGAGACAGACCGTGAAATCACAGCCCGTGACACACAGTGACACACACACACTCACTGAGAGACTGACCGTGAAATCACACCCCGTGACAGACAGGGACTCTCACTCACTGAGAGACACTGTCAGTGAAATCACGCCCCGTGACACACAGGGACTCACAATCACTGAGGCACCGACAGTGAAATCACTCCCTGTGACACACAGGGAATCACACTCACTGAGACAATGACAGTGAAATCACACCCAGGGACACACACTCACTGAGAGACTGACAGTGAAATCACAGCCCGTGACACACAGGGACACACACTCACTGAGAGACACTGACAGTGAAATCACACCGCGTGACAGACAGGGACACACACTCACTGAGAGACACTGACAGTGAAATCACACCCCGTGACACACAGGGACACACACTCACTGAGAGACACTGACAGTAAAATCACAGCCCGTGGCACACAGGGACACACACTCACTGAGACACTGACAGTGAAATCACACCCCGTGACACACAGGGACACACACTCACTGAGGCACTGACAGTGAAATCACACCATGACACACAGGGACACACACTCACTGAGAGACTGAGTGTGCAATCACACCCCGTGACACACAGGGACACACACTCAATGAGAGGCTGACAGTGAAATCACACCCCGTGACACACAGGGACACACACTCAATGAGAGGCTGACAGTAAAACACAACCCGTGACACACAGGGACACACGCTCACTGAGACACTGACAGTGAAATCACACCCCGTGACACACAGGGACACACACACACTGACACTGACAGTGAAATCACAGCCCGTGACACACAGGGACACACACTCACTGAGAGACACTGACAGTGAAACACAACCCGTGACACACAGGGACACACACACACTGAGACACAGACAGTGAAATGACACCCCGTGACATACAGGGACACACACTCACTGAGAGACACTGACAGTGAAATCACACCCCGTGACACACAGGGACACACTCACTGCGAGACACTGACAGTGAAATCACACCCAGTGATACACAGGGACACACACTCACTGAGACACTAACAGTGAAATCACACCCCGTGACACACAGGGACACACATTCACTGAGAGACTGAGAGTGAAATCACACCCTGTGACACACAGGGACACACACTCACTGAGAGTCACTGACAGTGAAAGCACACCCTGTGACACACAGGGACACACACTCACTGAGAGACACTGACAGTGAAATTACAGCCCGTGACACACAGGGATACACACTCACTGAGAGACACTGACAGAGAAATCACACCCCGTTACACACAGGGATACACACCCACGAAGACACTGACAGTGAAATCACACCCGGTGACACACAGGGACACACACTCACTGATAGACACTGACAGTGAAATCACAGCCCGTGACTCACAGGGACACACTCACTGAGGGACACTGACAGTGAAATCACTCCCCATGACACACAGTGACACACACTCACTGAGAGACACTGACAGTGAAATCACAGTCCGTGACACACAGGGACACACACTCACTGAGAGACTGACAGTGAAATTACAGCCCGTGACAGACAGGGACACACACTCACTGAGAGACACTTACAGTGAAATCACACCCCATGACACACAGGGACACACACTCACTGAGACACTGACAGTGAAATCACACCCCATGGCACACAGGGACACACACTCACTTAGAGACTGACAGTGAAATCACAGCCCGTGACACACAGGTACACACACTCACTGAGACACTGACAGTGAAATCACTCCCCGTGACACACAGGGACACACAGACACTGAGAGACTGACAGTGAAATCACACCCCGTGACTCAGAGGGACACACACTCACTGAGACACTAACAGTGAAATCACAGCCCGTGACACACAGGGACACACACTCACTGAGAGACTGACCGTGAAATCACAGCCCATGACACACAGGGACACACACACACTCACTGAGAGACTGACCATGAAATCACACCCCGTGACAGACAGGGACTCTCACTCACTGAGAGACACTGTTAGTGAAATCACGCCCCGTGACACACAGGGACTCACAATCACTGAGGCACCAACAGTGAAATCACTCCCCGTGACACACAGGGACTCACACTCACTGAGACAATGACAGTGAAATCACACCCAGGGACTCAAACTCACTGAGAGACTGACAGTGAAATCACAGCCCGTGACACACAGGGACACACACTCACTGAGAGACACTGACAGTAAAATCACAGCCCGTGGCACACAGGGACACACACTCACTGAGACACTGACAGTGAAATCACACCCCGTGACACACAGGGACACACACACACTGACACTGACAGTGAAATCACAGCCCGTGACACACAGGGACACACACTCACTGAGAGACACTGACAGTGAAACACAACCCGTGACACACAGGGACACACACATACTGAGACACAGACAGTGAAATTACAGCCCGTGACAGACAGGGACACACACTCACTGAGAGACACTTACAGTGAAATCACACCCCATGACACACAGGGACACACACTCACTGAGACACTGACAGTGAAATCACATCCCATGGCACACAGGGACACACACTCACTTAGAGACTGACAGTGAAATCACAGCCCGTGACACACAGGTACACACACTCACTGAGACACTGACAGTGAAATCACAGCCCATGACACACAGGGACACACACTCACTGAGAGACACTGACAGTGAAATCACACCCCGTGACACACAGGGACACACACTCACTGTGAGACACTGACAGTGAAATCACACCCCGTGACACACAGGGACACACACTCACTGAGAGACACTGACAGTGAAATCACACCCCGTGACACACAGGGACACACACTCACTGCGAGACACTGGCAGTGAAATCACACCCAGTGATACACAGGGACACACACTCACTGAGACACTAACAGTGCAATCACACCCCGTGACACACAGGGACACACATTCACTGAGAGACTGAGAGTGAAATCACACCCTGTGACACACAGGGACACACACTCACTGAGAGTCACTGACAGTGAAAGCACACCCTGTGACACACAGGGACACACACTCACTGAGAGACACTGACAGTGAAATTACAGCCCGTGACACACAGGGATACACACTCACTGAGAGACACTGACAGAGAAATCACACCCCGTTACACACAGGGATACACACTCACGAAGACACTGACAGTGAAATCACACCCGGTGACACACAGGGACACACACTCACTGATAGACACTGACAGTGAAATCACAGCCCGTGACTCACAGGGACACACTCACTGAGGGACACTGACAGTGAAATCACTCCCCATGACACACAGTGACACACACTCACTGAGAGACACTGACAGTGAAATCACAGTCCGTGACATACAGGGACACACACTCACTGAGAGACTGACAGTGAAATTACAGCCCGTGACAGACAGGGACACACACTCACTGAGAGACACTTACAGTGAAATCACACCCCATGACACACAGGGACACACACTCACTGAGACACTGACAGTGAAATCACACCCCATGGCACACAGGGACACACACTCACTTAGAGACTGACAGTGAAATCACAGCCCGTGACACACAGGTACACACACTCACTGAGACACTGACAGTGAAATCACAGCCCGTGACACACAGGGACACACACTCACTGAGAGACACTGACAGTGAAATCACACACCGTGACACAGGGACACACACTCACTTAGAGACTGACAGTGAAATCAAAGCCCGTGACACACAGGGACACAAACTCACTGAGAGACTGACAGTGAAATCACAGCCCGTGACACACAGGGACACACACTCACTGAGAGACACTGACAGTGGAATCACACCCCATGGCACACAGGGACACACACTCACTTAGAGACTGACAGTGAAATCAAAGCCCGTGACACAAAGGGACACAAACTCACTGAGAGACTGACAGTGAAATCACAGCCCATGACACACAGGGACACACACTCACTGAGACACTGACAGTGAAATCACAGCCCGTGACACACAGGGACACACACTCACTGAGAGACTGACAGTGAAATCACACCCCGTGACACACAGGGACACACATTCACTGAGAGATACTGACAGTGAAATCACTCCCCATGACACACAGTGACACACACTCACTGAGAGACACTGACAGTGAAATCACAGTCCGTGACACAGGGACACACACTCACTTAGAGACTGACAGTGAAATCAAAGCCCGTGACACACAGGGACACAAACTCACTGAGAGACTGACAGTGAAATCACAGCCCGTGACACACAGGGACACACACTCACTGAGAGACACTGACAGTGAAATCACACCCCATGGCACACAGGGACACACACTCACTTAGAGACTGACAGTGAAATCAAAGCCCGTGACACACAGGGACACAAACTCACTGAGAGACTGACAGTGAAATCACAGCCCATGACACACAGGGACACACACTCACTGAGACACAGACAGTGAAATCACAGCCCGTGACACACAGGGACACACACTCACTGAGAGACTGACAGTGAAATCACACCCCGTGACTCACAGGGACACACTCACTGAGGGACACTGACAGTGAAATCACTCCCCATGACACACAGTGACACACACTCACTGAGAGACACTGACAGTGAAATCACAGTCCGTGACACACAGGGACACACACTCACTGAGAGACTGACAGTGAAATTACAGCCCGTGACAGACAGGGACACACACTCACTGAGAGACACTTACAGTGAAATCACACCCCATGACACACAGGGACACACACTCACTGAGACACTGACAGTGAAATCACACCCCATGGCACACAGGGACACACACTCACTGAGAGACTGACAGTGAAATCACAGCCCGTGACACACAGGTACACACACTCACTGAGACACTGACAGTGAAATCACAGCCCGTGACACACAGGGACACACACTCACCGAGAGACACTGACAGTGAAATCACACCCCGTGACACAGGGACACACACTCACTTAGAGACTGACAGTGAAATCAAAGCCCGTGACACACAGGGACACAAACTCACTGAGAGACTGACAGTGAAATCACAGCCCGTGACACACAGGGACACACACTCACTGAGAGACACTGACAGTGAAATCACACCCCATGGCACACAGGGACACACACTCACTTAGAGACTGACAGTGAAATCAAAGCCCGTGACACACAGGGACACAAACTCACTGAGAGACTGACAGTGAAATCACAGCCCATGACACACAGGGACACACACTCACTGAGACACTGACAGTGAAATCACAGCCCGTGACACACAGGGACACACACTCACTGAGAGACTGACAGTGAAATCACACCCCGTGACACACAGGGACACACATTCACTGAGAGATACTGACAGTGAAATCACTCACCGTGACACATAGGGACACACACTCACTGAGGGGCACTGAGAGTGAAATCACACCCTGTGACACACAGGGACACACACTCACTGAGAGACACTGACAGTGAAATCACACCCCGTGACACAGGGACACACACTCACTGAGCGACTGACCGTGAAATCACACCGTGACACACAGGGACACACAATCACTGAGAGACACTGACAGTGAAATCACACCCCGTGACACACAGGGACACACACTCACTGAGAGACTGACATTGAATTCACACCCCATGACACACAGGAACACACACTCAGTGAGAGACACTGACAGTGAAATCACAACTCGTGACACACAGGGACACACACTCACTGTGAGACACTGACCGTGAAATCACAACCCGTGACAACCAGGTTCACACAGTCACTGAGACATTGACAGTGAAATCACACCCAGTGACACACAGGGACACACACTCACTGAGAAACACTGACAGTGAAATCACACCCCGTGACACACAGGGACACACAGTCACTGAGAGACTGACAGTGAAATCACACCCCGTGACACACAGGGACACACAGTCACTGAGAGACTGACAGTGAAATCACACCCCGTGACACACAGGGACACACAGTCACTGAGAGACTGAAAGTGAAATCACACCCCGTGACTCACAGGGACAAACACTCACTGAGACACTGACAGTGAAATCACAGCCGGTGACACACAGGGACACACACTCACTGAGAGACTGACAGTGAAATCAAACCCCGTGACAAACAGTGACACATACTCACTGAGAGACTGACAGTGAAATCACAGCCCGTGACACACAGGGACACACACTCACTGAGAGACACTGACAGTGAAATCACACCCCGTGACACACAGGGACACACACTCACTGAGAGACACTGACAGTGAAATCACACCCAGTGACACACAGGGACACACATTCACTGAGACACTGACAGTGAAATCACTCCCTGTGACAAACAGGGACACACACTCACTGAGAGACACTGACAGTGAAATCACACCCCGTGACACACAGGGACACACAGACACTGAGAGACTGACAGTGAAATCACACCCCGTGACTCAGAGGGACACACACTCACTGAGACACTAACAGTGAAATCACAGCCCGTGACACACAGGGACACACACTCACTGAGAGACAGACCGTGAAATCACAGCCCGTGACACACAGTGACACACACACACTCACTGAGAGACTGACCGTGAAATCACACCCCGTGACAGACAGGGACTCTCACTCACTGAGAGACACTGTCAGTGAAATCACGCCCCGTGACACACAGGGACTCACAATCACTGAGGCACCGACAGTGAAATCACTCCCTGTGACACACAGGGAATCACACTCACTGAGACAATGACAGTGAAATCACACCCAGGGACACACACTCACTGAGAGACTGACAGTGAAATCACAGCCCGTGACACACAGGGACACACACTCACTGAGAGACACTGACAGTGAAATCACACCGCGTGACAGACAGGGACACACACTCACTGAGAGACACTGACAGTGAAATCACACCCCGTGACACACAGGGACACACACTCACTGAGAGACACTGACAGTAAAATCACAGCCCGTGGCACACAGGGACACACACTCACTGAGACACTGACAGTGAAATCACACCCCGTGACACACAGGGACACACACTCACTGAGGCACTGACAGTGAAATCACACCATGACACACAGGGACACACACTCACTGAGAGACTGAGTGTGCAATCACACCCCGTGACACACAGGGACACACACTCAATGAGAGGCTGACAGTGAAATCACACCCCGTGACACACAGGGACACACACTCAATGAGAGGCTGACAGTAAAACACAACCCGTGACACACAGGGACACACGCTCACTGAGACACTGACAGTGAAATCACACCCCGTGACACACAGGGACACACACACACTGACACTGACAGTGAAATCACAGCCCGTGACACACAGGGACACACACTCACTGAGAGACACTGACAGTGAAACACAACCCGTGACACACAGGGACACACACACACTGAGACACAGACAGTGAAATGACACCCCGTGACATACAGGGACACACACTCACTGAGAGACACTGACAGTGAAATCACACCCCGTGACACACAGGGACACACTCACTGCGAGACACTGACAGTGAAATCACACCCAGTGATACACAGGGACACACACTCACTGAGACACTAACAGTGAAATCACACCCCGTGACACACAGGGACACACATTCACTGAGAGACTGAGAGTGAAATCACACCCTGTGACACACAGGGACACACACTCACTGAGAGTCACTGACAGTGAAAGCACACCCTGTGACACACAGGGACACACACTCACTGAGAGACACTGACAGTGAAATTACAGCCCGTGACACACAGGGATACACACTCACTGAGAGACACTGACAGAGAAATCACACCCCGTTACACACAGGGATACACACCCACGAAGACACTGACAGTGAAATCACACCCGGTGACACACAGGGACACACACTCACTGATAGACACTGACAGTGAAATCACAGCCCGTGACTCACAGGGACACACTCACTGAGGGACACTGACAGTGAAATCACTCCCCATGACACACAGTGACACACACTCACTGAGAGACACTGACAGTGAAATCACAGTCCGTGACACACAGGGACACACACTCACTGAGAGACTGACAGTGAAATTACAGCCCGTGACAGACAGGGACACACACTCACTGAGAGACACTTACAGTGAAATCACACCCCATGACACACAGGGACACACACTCACTGAGACACTGACAGTGAAATCACACCCCATGGCACACAGGGACACACACTCACTTAGAGACTGACAGTGAAATCACAGCCCGTGACACACAGGTACACACACTCACTGAGACACTGACAGTGAAATCACTCCCCGTGACACACAGGGACACACAGACACTGAGAGACTGACAGTGAAATCACACCCCGTGACTCAGAGGGACACACACTCACTGAGACACTAACAGTGAAATCACAGCCCGTGACACACAGGGACACACACTCACTGAGAGACTGACCGTGAAATCACAGCCCATGACACACAGGGACACACACACACTCACTGAGAGACTGACCATGAAATCACACCCCGTGACAGACAGGGACTCTCACTCACTGAGAGACACTGTTAGTGAAATCACGCCCCGTGACACACAGGGACTCACAATCACTGAGGCACCAACAGTGAAATCACTCCCCGTGACACACAGGGACTCACACTCACTGAGACAATGACAGTGAAATCACACCCAGGGACTCAAACTCACTGAGAGACTGACAGTGAAATCACAGCCCGTGACACACAGGGACACACACTCACTGAGAGACACTGACAGTAAAATCACAGCCCGTGGCACACAGGGACACACACTCACTGAGACACTGACAGTGAAATCACACCCCGTGACACACAGGGACACACACTCACTGAGAGACACTGACAGTGAAATCACACCCCGTGACCACAGGGACACACACTCACTGAGACACTGACAGTGAAATCACACCATGACACACAGGGACACACGCTCACTGAGAGACTGAGTGTGCAATCACACCCCGTGACACACAGGGACACACACTCAATGAGAGGCTGACAGTGAAATCACACCCCGTGACACACAGGGACACACACTCAATGAGAGGCTGACAGTAAAACACAACCCGTGACACACAGGGACACACGCTCACTGAGACACTGACAGTGAAATCACACCCCGTGACACACAGGGACACACACACACTGACACTGACAGTGAAATCACAGCCCGTGACACACAGGGACACACACTCACTGAGAGACACTGACAGTGAAACACAACCCGTGACACACAGGGACACACACATACTGAGACACAGACAGTGAAATTACAGCCCGTGACAGACAGGGACACACACTCACTGAGAGACACTTACAGTGAAATCACACCCCATGACACACAGGGACACACACTCACTGAGACACTGACAGTGAAATCACATCCCATGGCACACAGGGACACACACTCACTTAGAGACTGACAGTGAAATCACAGCCCGTGACACACAGGTACACACACTCACTGAGACACTGACAGTGAAATCACAGCCCGTGACACACAGGGACACACACTCACTGAGAGACACTGACAGTGAAATCACACCCCGTGACACACAGGGACACACACTCACTGTGAGACACTGACAGTGAAATCACACCCCGTGACACACAGGGACACACACTCACTGAGAGACACTGACAGTGAAATCACACCCCGTGACACACAGGGACACACACTCACTGCGAGACACTGGCAGTGAAATCACACCCAGTGATACACAGGGACACACACTCACTGAGACACTAACAGTGCAATCACACCCCGTGACACACAGGGACACACATTCACTGAGAGACTGAGAGTGAAATCACACCCTGTGACACACAGGGACACACACTCACTGAGAGTCACTGACAGTGAAAGCACACCCTGTGACACACAGGGACACACACTCACTGAGAGACACTGACAGTGAAATTACAGCCCGTGACACACAGGGATACACACTCACTGAGAGACACTGACAGAGAAATCACACCCCGTTACACACAGGGATACACACTCACGAAGACACTGACAGTGAAATCACACCCGGTGACACACAGGGACACACACTCACTGATAGACACTGACAGTGAAATCACAGCCCGTGACTCACAGGGACACACTCACTGAGGGACACTGACAGTGAAATCACTCCCCATGACACACAGTGACACACACTCACTGAGAGACACTGACAGTGAAATCACAGTCCGTGACATACAGGGACACACACTCACTGAGAGACTGACAGTGAAATTACAGCCCGTGACAGACAGGGACACACACTCACTGAGAGACACTTACAGTGAAATCACACCCCATGACACACAGGGACACACCCTCACTGAGACACTGACAGTGAAATCACACCCCATGGCACACAGGGACACACACTCACTTAGAGACTGACAGTGAAATCACAGCCCGTGACACACAGGTACACACACTCACTGAGACACTGACAGTGAAATCACAGCCCGTGACACACAGGGACACACACTCACTGAGAGACACTGACAGTGAAATCACACACCGTGACACAGGGACACACACTCACTTAGAGACTGACAGTGAAATCAAAGCCCGTGACACACAGGGACACAAACTCACTGAGAGACTGACAGTGAAATCACAGCCCGTGACACACAGGGACACACACTCACTGAGAGACACTGACAGTGAAATCACACCCCATGGCACACAGGGACACACACTCACTTAGAGACTGACAGTGAAATCAAAGCCCGTGACACACAGGGACACAAACTCACTGAGAGACTGACAGTGAAATCACAGCCCATGACACACAGGGACACACACTCACTGAGACACTGACAGTGAAATCACAGCCCGTGACACACAGGGACACACACTCACTGAGAGACTGACAGTGAAATCACACCCCGTGACACACAGGGACACACATTCACTGAGAGATACTGACAGTGAAATCACTCACCGTGACACATAGGGACACACACTCACTGAGGGGCACTGAGAGTGAAATCACACCCTGTGACACACAGGGACACACACTCACTGAGAGACACTGACAGTGAAATCACACCCCGTGACACAGGGACACACACTCACTGAGCGACTGACCGTGAAATCACACCGTGACACACAGGGACACACAATCACTGAGAGACACTGACAGTGAAATCACACCCCGTGACACACAGACACACACACTCACTGAGAGACTGACATTGAAATCACACCCCGTGACACACAGGGACACACACTCACTGTGAGACACTGACCGTGAAATCACAACCCGTGACAACCAGGTTCACACAGTCACTGAGACATTGACAGTGAAATCACACCCAGTGACACACAGGGACACACACTCACTGAGAAACACTGACAGTGAAATCACACCCCGTGACACACAGGGACACACAGTCACTGAGAGACTGACAGTGAAATCACACCCCGTGACACACAGGGACACACAGTCACTGAGAGACTGACAGTGAAATCACACCCCGTGACACACAGGGACACACAGTCACTGAGAGACTGAAAGTGAAATCACACCCCGTGACTCACAGGGACAAACACTCACTGAGACACTGACAGTGAAATCACAGCCGGTGACACACAGGGACACACACTCACTGAGAGACTGACAGTGAAATCAAACCCCGTGACAAACAGTGACACATACTCACTGAGAGACTGACAGTGAAATCACAGCCCGTGACACACAGGGACACACACTCACTGAGAGACACTGACAGTGAAATCACACCCCGTGACACACAGGGACACACACTCACTGAGACACTGACAGTGAAATCACACCCCGTGACACACAGGAACACGCACTCACTGAGAGACACTGACAGTGAAATCACACCCCGTGACTCACAGGAACACACACTCACTGAGAGACTGACAGTGAAATCACACCCCGTGACACACAGGGACACACACTCACTGAGAGACACTGACAGTGAAATCACACCCAGTGACACACAGGGACACACACTCACTGAGACACTGACAGTGAAATCACTCCCCGTGACAAACAGGGACACACACTTACTGAGAGAAACAGACAGTGAAATCACACCCCGTGACTCACAGGAACACACACTCACTGAGAGACTGACAGTGAAATCACTCCCCGTGACACACAGGGACACACACTCACTGAGAGACACTGACAGAGAAATCACAGCCCGTGAAACACAGGGACACACAGACACTGAGAGACTGACAGTGAAATCACACCCCGTGACTCACAGGGACACACACTCACTGAGAGACTGACAGTGAAATCACAGCCCGTGACACACAGGGACACACACTCACTGAGAGACTGACCGTGAAATCACAGCCCGTGACACACAGGGACACACACACACTCACTGAGAGACTGACCGTGAAATCACACCCCGTGGCACACAGGGACTCTCACTCACTGAGAGACACTGACAGTGAAATCACACCCCGTGACACACAGGGACTCACAATCACTGAGGCACTGACAGTGAAATCACCCCCCGTGACACACAGGGACTCACACTCACTGAGACACTGACAGTGAAATCACACCCCGAGACACACAGGGACACACACTCACTGAGACAATGACAGTAAAATCACAGCCCGTGACACACAGGGACACACGCTCACTGAGAGACACTGATAGTGAAATCACACCCCGGTACACACAGGGATACACATTCACTAAGACACTGACAGTGAAATCACACACCGTGACACACACGGACACACACTCACTGAGAGACACTGACAGTGAAATCACTCCCCATGACACACAGTGTCACACACTCACTGAGAGACACTGACAGTGAAAGCACAACCCGTGACACACAGGGACACACACTCACTGAGAGACACTGACAGTGAAATCAAACCCCATGACACACAGGGTCACACACTCACTGAGACACTGACAGTGTAATCACACCCCATGACACACAGGTACACACACTCACTGAGAGACTGACAGTGAAATTACATCCCGTGACACACAGGGACTAACACTCACTGAGACACTGACAGTGAAATCACAGCCCATGACACAGGGACACACACTCACTGAGAGACTGACAGTGAAATCACAGCCCGTGACACACAGGGACACACACTCACTGAGAGACTGACAGTGAAATCACAGCCCGTGACACACAGGGACACACACTCACTGAGAGACACTGACAGTGAAATCACACCCCGTGACTCACAGGAACACACACTCACTGAGAGACTGACAGTGAAATCACACCCCATGACACACAGGGACACACACTCACTGAGAGACACTGACAGTGAAATCACACCCAGTGACACACAGGGACACACACTCACTGAGACACTGACAGTGAAATCACTCCCCGTGACAAACAGGGACACACACTCACTGAGAGACTCTGACAGTGAAATCACACCCCGTGACTCACAGGAACACACACTCACTGAGAGACACTGACAGTGAAATCACTCCCCGTGACACACAGGGACACACACTCACTGAGAGACACTGACAGAGAAATCACAGCCCGTGAAACACAGGGACACACAGACACTGAGAGACTGACAGTGAAATCACACCCCGTGACTCAGAGGGACACACACTCACTGAGACACTAACAGTGAAATCACAGCCCGTGACACACAGGGACACACACTCACTGAGAGACTGACCGTGAAATCACAGCCCGTGACACACAGGGACACACACACACTCACTGAGAGACTGACCGTGAAATCACACCCCATGACAGACAGGGACTCGCACTCACTGAGAGACACTGTCAGTGAAATCACACCCCGTGACACACAGGGACTCACAATCACTGAGGCACCGACAGTGAAATCACTCCCCGTGACACACAGGGACTCACACTCACTGAGACAATGACAGTGAAATCACACCCCGAGACACCCAGGGACACACACTCACTGAGAGACTGACAGTGAAATCACAGCCCGTGACACACAGGGACACACACTCACTGAGAGACACTGACAGTGAAATCACACCGTGTGACAGACAGGGACACACACTCACTGAGAGACACTGACAGTGAAATCACACCCCGTGACACACAGGGACACACACTCACTGAGAGACACTGACAGTAAAATCACAGCCCGTGGCACACAGGGACACACACTCACTGAATCTGAGAGTGAAATCACACCCCGTGACACACAGGGACACACACTCACTGAGAGACACTGACAGTGAAATCACACCCCGTGACACACAGGGACACACACTCACTGAGACACTGACAGTGAAATCACACCATGACACACAGGGACACACACTCACTGAGAGACTGAGTGTGCAATCACACCCCGTGACACACAGGGACACACACTCAATGAGAGGCTGACAGTGAAATCACACCCCGTGACACACAGGGACACACACTCAATGAGAGGCTGACAGTAAAACACAACCCGTGACACACAGGGACACACACTCACTGAGACACTGACAGTGAAATCACACCCCGTGACACACAGGGACACACACACACTGACACTGACAGTGAAATCACAGCCCGTGACTCACAGGGACACACACTCACTGAGAGACACTGACAGTGAAACACAACCCGTGACACACAGGGACACACACACACTGAGACACAGACAGTGAAATGACACCCCGTGACATACAGGGAGACACACTCACTGAGAGACACTGACAGTGAAATCACACCCCGTGACACACAGGGACACACACTCACTGCGAGACACTGACAGTGAAATCACAGCCCGTGACACACAGGGACACACACTCACTGAGAGACACTGACAGGGAAATCACACCCCATGACACACAGGGACACACACTCACTGCGAGACACTGACAGTGAAATCACACCCAGTGATACACAGGGACACACACTCACTGAGACACTAACAGTGAAATCACACCCCGTGACACACAGGGACACACATTCACTGAGAGACTGAGAGTGAAATCACACCCTGTGACACACAGGGACACGCACTCACTGAGAGTCACTGACAGTGAAAGCACACCCTGTGACACACAGGGACACACACTCACTGAGAGACACTGACAGTGAAATTACAGTCCGTGACACACAGGGATACACACTCACTGAGAGACACTGACAGAGAAATGACACCCCGTTACACACAGGGATACACACTCATGAAGACACTGACAGTGAAATCACACCCGGTGACACACAGGGACACACACTCACTGATAGACACTGACAGTGAAATCACAGCCCGTGACTCACAGGGACACAATCACTGAGGGACACTGACAGTGAAATCACTCCCCATGACACACAGTGACACACACTCACTGAGAGACACTGACAGTGAAATCACAGCCCGTGACACACAGGGACACACACTCACTGAGAGACTGACAGTGAAATCACAGCCCGTGACACACAGGGACAAACACTCACTGAGAGACACTGACAGTGAAAGCACACCCCGTGACACAGGGACACACACTTACTTAGAGACTGACAGTGAAATCAAAGCCCGTGACACACAGGGAAACAAACTCACTGAGAGACTGACAGTGAAATCACAGCCCGTGACACACAGGGACACACACTCACTGAGAGACACTGACAGTGAAATCACACCCCATGGCACACAGGGACACACACTCACTTAGAGACTGACAGTGAAATCAAAGCCCGTGACACACAGGGACACAAACTCACTGAGAGACTGACAGTGAAATCACAGCCCATGACACACAGGGACACACACTCACTGAGACACTGACAGTGAAATCACAGCCCATGACACACAGGGAAACACACTCACTGAGAGACTGACAGTGAAATCACACCCCGTGACACACAGGGACACACATTCACTGAGAGATACTGACAGTGAAATCACTCCCCGTGACACATAGGGACACACACTCACTGAGGGACACTGAGAGTGAAATCACACCCCGTGACACACAGGGACACACACTCACTGAGAGACACTGACAGTGAAATCACACCCCGTGACACAGGGACACACACTCGCTGAGCGACTGACCGTGAAATCACACCGTGACACACAGGGACACACAATCACTGAGAGACACTGACAGTGAAATCACACCCCGTGACACACAGGGACACACACTCACTGAGAGACTGACATTGAAATCACACCCCGTGACACACAGGAACACACACTCACTGAGAGACACTGACAGTGAAATCACAATTCGTGACACACAGGGACACACACTCACTGTGAGACACTGACCGTGAAATCACAACCCGTGACAACCAGGTTCACACAGTCACTGAGACATTGACAGTGAAATCACACCCAGTGACACACAGGGACACACACTCACTGAGAAACACTGACAGTGAAATCACACCCCGTGACACACAGGGACACACAGTCACTGAGAGACTGACAGTGAAATCACACCCCGTGACACACAGGGACACACAGTCACTGAGAGACTGACAGTGAAATCACACCCCGTGACACACAGGGACACACAGTCACTGAGAGACTGAAAGTGAAATCACACCCCGTGACTCACAGGGACAAACACTCACTGAGACACTGACAGTGAAATCACAGCCGGTGACACACAGGGACACACACTCACTGAGAGACTGACAGTGAAATCAAACCCCGTGACAAACAGTGACACATACTCACTGAGAGACTGACAGTGAAATCACAGCCCGTGACACACAGGGACACACACTCACCGAGAGACTGACAGTGAAATCACAGCCCGTGACACACAGGGACACACACTCACTGAGAGACACTGACAGTGAAATCACACCACGTGACAGACAGGGACACACACTCACTGAGAGACACTGACAGTGAAATCACAGCCCGTGACACACAGGGACACACACTCACTGAGAGACACTGACAGTGAAATCACAGCCCGTGACACACAGGGACACACACTCACTGAGAGACTGACAGTGAAATCACACCCCGTGACACACAGGGACACACATTCACTGAGAGACTGAGAGTGAAATCACACCCTGTGACACACAGGGACACACACTCACTGAGAGTCACTGACAGTGAAAGCACACCCTGTGACACACAGGGACACACACTCACTGAGAGACACTGACAGTGAAATTACAGCCCGTGACACACAGGGATACACACTCACTGAGAGACACTGACAGAGAAATGACACCCCGTTACACACAGGGATACACACTCATGAAGACACTGACAGTGAAATCACACCCGGTGACACACAGGGACACACACTCACTGATAGACACTGACAGTGAAATCACAGCCCGTGACTCACAGGGACACACTCACTGAGGGACACTGACAGTGAAATCACTCCCCATGACACACAGTGACACACACTCACTGAGAGACACTGACAGTGAAATCACAGTCCGTGACACACAGGGACACACACTCACTGAGAGACTGACAGTGAAATTACAGCCCATGACAGACAGGGACACACACTCACTGAGAGACACTTACAGTGATATCACACCCCATGACACACAGGGACACACACTCACTGAGACACTGACACTGAAATCACACCCCATGGCACACAGGGACACACACTCACTTAGAGACTGACAGTGAAATCACAGCCCGTGACACACAGGTACACACACTCACTGAGACACTGACAGTGAAATCACAGCCCGTGACACACAGGGACACACACTCACTGAGAGACACTGACAGTGAAAGCACACCACGTGACACAGGGACACACACTTACTTAGAGACTGACAGTGAAATCAAAGCCCGTGACACACAGGGACACAAACTCACTGAGAGACTGACAGTGAAATCACAGCCCGTGACACACAGGGACACACACTCACTGAGAGACACTGACAGTGAAATCACACCCCATGGCACACAGGGACACACACTCACTTAGAGACTGACAGTGAAATCAAAGCCCGTGACACACAGGGACACAAACTCACTGAGAGACTGACAGTGAAATCACAGCCCATGACACACAGGGACACACACTCACTGAGACACTGACAGTGAAATCACAGCCCGTGACACACAGGGACACACACTCACTGAGAGACTGACAGTGAAATCACACCCCGTGACACACAGGGACACACATTCACTGAGAGATACTGACAGTGAAATCACTCCCCGTGACACATAGGGACACACACTCACTGAGGGACACTGAGAGTGAAATCACACCCCGTGACACACAGGGACACACACTCACTGAGAGACACTGACAGTGAAATCACACCCCGTGACACAGGGACACACACTCGCTGAGCGACTGACCGTGAAATCACACCGTGACACACAGGGACACACAATCACTGAGAGACACTGACAGTGAAATCACACCCCGTGACACACAGGGACACACACTCACTGAGAGACTGACATTGAAATCACACCCCGTGACACACAGGAACACACACTCACTGAGAGACACTGACAGTGAAATCACAACTCGTGACACACAGGGACACACACTCACTGTGAGACACTGACCGTGAAATCACAACCCGTGACAACCAGGTTCACACAGTCACTGAGACATTGACAGTGAAATCACACCCAGTGACACACAGGGACACACACTCACTGAGAAACACTGACAGTGAAATCACACCCCGTGACACACAGGGACACACAATCACTGAGAGACTGACAGTGAAATCACACCCCGTGACACACAGGGACACACAGTCACTGAGAGACTGACAGTGAAATCACACCCCGTGACACACAGGGACACACAGTCACTGAGAGACTGAAAGTGAAATCACACCCCGTGACTCACAGGGACAAACACTCACTGAGACACTGACAGTGAAATCACAGCCGGTGACACACAGGGACACACACTAACTGAGAGACTGACAGTGAAATCAAACCCCGTGACAAACAGTGACACATACTCACTGAGAGACTGACAGTGAAACCACAGCCCGTGACACACAGGGACACACACTCACTGAGAGACTGACAGTGAAATCACAGCCCGTGACACACAGGGACACACACTCACTGAGAGACACTGACAGTGAAATCACACCACGTGACAGACAGGGACACACACTCACTGAGAGACACTGACAGTGAAATCACACCCCGTGACACACAGGGACACACACTCACTGAGAGACACTGACAGTAAAATCACAGCCCGTGGCACACAGGGACACACACTCACTGAAACTGACAGTGAAATCACACCCCGTGACACACAGGGACACACACTCACTGAGAGACACCGACAGTGAAATCACACCCCGTGACACAAAGGGACACACACTCACTGAGACACTGACAGTGAAGTCACACCATGACACACAGGGACACACACTCACTGAGAGACTGAGTGTGCAATCACACCCCGTGACACACAGGGACACACACTCAATGAGAGGCTGACAGTAAAACACAACCCGTGACACACAGGGACACACACTCACTGAGACACTGACAGTGAAATCGCACCCCGTGACACACAGGGACACACACACACTGACACTGACAGTGAAATCACAGCCCGTGACACACAGGGACACACACTCACTGAGAGACACTGACAGTGAAACACAACCCGTGACACACAGGGACACACACAGACTGAGACACAGACAGTGAAATGACACCCCGTGACATACAGGGACACACACTCACTGAGAGACACTGACAGTGAAATCACACCCCGTGACACACAGGGACACACACTCACTGCGAGACACTGACAGTGAAATCACACCCCGTGACACACAGGGACACACACTCACTGAGAGACACTGACAGTGAAATCACACCCCGTGACACACAGGGACACACACTCACTGCGAGACACTGACAGTGAAATCACACCCAGTGATACACAGGGACACACACTCACTGAGACACTAACAGTGAAATCACACCCCGTGACACACAGGGACACACATTCACTGAGAGACTGAGAGTGAAATCACACCCTGTGACACACAGGGACACACACTCACTGAGAGTCACTGACAGTGAAAGCACACCCTGTGACACACAGGGACACACACTCACTGAGAGACACTGACAGTGAAATTACAGCCCGTGACACACAGGGATACACACTCACTGAGAGACACTGACAGAGAAATGACACCCCGTTACACACAGGGATACACACTCATGAAGACACTGACAGTGAAATCACACCCGGTGACACACAGGGACACACACTCACTGATAGACACTGACAGTGAAATCACAGCCCGTGACTCACAGGGACACACTCACTGAGGGACACTGACAGTGAAATCACTCCCCATGACACACAGTGACACACACTCACTGAGAGACACTGACAGTGAAATCACAGTCCGTGACACACAGGGACACACACTCACTGAGAGACTGACAGTGAAATTACAGCCCGTGACAGACAGGGACACACACTCACTGAGAGACACTTACAGTGATATCACACCCCATGACACACAGGGACACACACTCACTGAGACACTGACAGTGAAATCACACCCCATGGCACACAGGGACACACACTCACTTAGAGACTGACAGTGAAATCACAGCCCGTGACACACAGGTACACACACTCACTGAGACACTGACAGTGAAATCACAGCCCGTGACACACAGGGACACACACTCACTGAGAGACACTGACAGTGAAAGCACACACCGTGACACAGGGACACACACTTACTTAGAGATTGACAGTGAAATCAAAGCCCGTGACACACAGGGACACAAACTCACTGAGAGACTGACAGTGAAATCACAGCCCGTGACACACAGGGACACACACTCACTGAGAAACACTGACAGTGAAATCACACCCCATGGCACACAGGGACACACACTCACTTAGAGACTGACAGTGAAATCAAAGCCCGTGACACACAGGGACACAAACTCACTGAGAGACTGACAATGAAATCACAGCCCATGACACACAGGGACACACACTCACTGAGACACTGACAGTGAAATCACAGCCCGTGACACACAGGGACACACACTCACTGAGAGACTGACAGTGAAATCACACCCCGTGACACACAGGGACACACATTCACTGAGAGATACTGACAGTGAAATCACTCCCCGTGACACATAGGGACACACACTCACTGAGGGACACTGAGAGTGAAATCACACCCCGTGACACACAGGGACACACACTCACTGAGAGACACTGACAGTGAAATCACACCCCGTGACACAGGGACACACACTCGCTGAGCGACTGACCGTGAAATCACACCGTGACACACAGGGACACACACTCACTGAGAGACACTGACAGTGAAATCACACCCCGTGACACACAGGTACACACACTCACTGAGACACTGACAGTGAAATCACAGCCCGTGACACACAGGGACACACACTCACTGAGAGACACTGACAGTGAAAGCACACCCCGTGACACAGGGACACACACTTACTTAGAGATTGACAGTGAAATCAAAGCCCGTGACACACAGGGACACAAACTCACTGAGAGACTGACAGTGAAATCACAGCCCGTGACACACAGGGACACACACTCACTGAGAAACACTGACAGTGAAATCACACCCCATGGCACACAGGGACACACACTCACTTAGAGACTGACAGTGAAATCAAAGCCCGTGACACACAGGGACACAAACTCACTGAGAGACTGACAATGAAATCACAGCCCATGACACACAGGGACACACACTCACTGAGACACTGACAGTGAAATCACAGCCCGTGACACACAGGGACACACACTCACTGAGAGACTGACAGTGAAATCACACCCCGTGACACACAGGGACACACATTCACTGAGAGATACTGACAGTGAAATCACTCCCCGTGACACATAGGGACACACACTCACTGAGGGACACTGAGAGTGAAATCACACCCCGTGACACACAGGGACACACACTCACTGAGAGACACTGACAGTGAAATCACACCCCGTGACACAGGGACACACACTCGCTGAGCGACTGACCGTGAAATCACACCGTGACACACAGGGACACACACTCACTGAGAGACACTGACAGTGAAATCACACCCCGTGACACACAGGGACACACACTCACTGAGAGACTGACATTGAAATCACACCCCGTGACACACAGGAACACACAATCACTGAGAGACACTGACAGTGAAATCACAACTCGTGACACACAGCGACACACACTCACTGTGAGACACTGACCATGAAATCACAACCCGTGACAACCAGGTTCACACAGTCACTGAGACATTGACAGTGAAATCACACCCAGTGACACACAGGGACACACACTCACTGAGAAACACTGACAGTGAAATCACACCCCGTGACACACAGGGACACACAGTCACTGAGAGACTGACAGTGAAATCACACCCCGTGACACACAGGGGCACACAGTCACTGAGAGACTGACAGTGAAATCACACCCCATGACACACAGGGACACACAGTCACTGAGAGACTGAAAGTGAAATCACACCCCGTGACTCACAGGGACAAACACTCACTGAGACACTGACAGTGAAATCACAGCTGGTGACACACAGGGACACACACTCACTGAGAGACTGACAGTGAAATCAAACCCCGTGACAAACAGTGACACATACTCACTGAGAGACTGACAGTGAAATCACAGCCCGTGACACACAGGGACACACACTCACTGAGAGACACTGACAGTGAAATCACACCCCGTGACACACAGGGACACACACTCACTGAGACACTGACAGTGAAATCACACCCCGTGACACACAGGAACACACACTCACTGAGAGACACTGACAGTGAAATCACACCCCGTGACTCACAGGAACACACACTCACTGAGAGACTGACAGTGAAATCACACCCCGTGACACACAGGGACACACACTCACTGAGAGACAATGACAGTGAAATCACACCCAGTGACACACAGGGAAACACACTCACTGAGACACTGACAGTGAAATCACTCCCCGTGACAAACAGGGACACACACTCACTGAGAGACACTGACAGTGAAATCACACCCCGTGACTCACAGGAACACACACTCACTGAGAGACTGACAGTGAAATCACTCCCCGTGACACACAGGGACACACACTCACTGAGAGACACTGACAGAGAAATCACAGCCCGTGAAACACAGGGACACACAGACACTGAGAGACTGACAGTGAAATCACACCCCGTGACTCACAGGGACACACACTCACTGAGAGACTGACAGTGAAATCACAGCCCGTGACACACAGGGACACACACTCACTGAGAGACTGACCGTGAAATCACAGCCCGTGACACACAGGGACACACACACACTCACTGAGAGACTGACCATGAAATCACACCCCGTGGCACACAGGGACTCTCACTCACTGAGAGACACTGACAGTGAAATCACACCCCGTGACACACAGGGACTCACAATCACTGAGGCACTGACAGTGAAATCACCCACCGTGACAAACAGGGACTCACACTCACTGAGACACTGACAGTGAAATCACACCCCGAGACACACAGGGACACACACTCACTGAGACAATGACAGTGAAATCACAGCCCGTGACACACAGGGACACACGCTCACTGAGAGACACTGACAGTGAAATCACACCCCGGGACACACAGGGATACACATTCACTAAGACACTGACAGTGAAATCACACACCGTGACACACACGGACACACACTCACTGATAGACACTGACAGTGAAATCACTCCCCATGACACACAGTGTCACACACTCACTGAGAGACACTGACAGTGAAATCACAACCCGTGACACACAGGGACACACACTCACTGAGAGACACTGACAGTGAAATCAAACCCCATGACACACAGGGACACACACTCAATGAGACACTGACAGTGTAATCACACCCCATGACACACAGGTACACACACTCACTGAGAGACTGACAGTGACATTACATCCCGTGACACACAGGGACAAACACTCACTGAGACACTGACAGTGAAATCACAGCCCGTGACACACATCGACACAGACTCACTGAGAGGCTGACAGTGAATTCACAGCCCGTGACACACAGGGACACACACTCACTGAGAGACTGACAGTGAAATCACAGCCCATGACACACAGGGACACACACGCACTGAGAGACTGACAGTGAAATCACAGCCCGTGACACACAGGGACACACACTCACTGAGAGACACTGACAGTGAAATCACACCCCGTGACTCACAGGAACACACACTCACTGAGAGACTGACAGTGAAATCACACCCCATGACACACAGGGACACACACTCACTGAGAGACACTGACAGTGAAATCACACCCAGTGACACACAGGGACACACACTCACTGAGACACTGACAGTGAAATCACTCCCCGTGACAAACAGGGACACACACTCACTGAGAGACACTGACAGTGAAATCACACCCCGTGACTCACAGGAACACACACTCACTGAGAGACTGACAGTGAAATCACTCCCCGTGACACACAGGGACACACACTCACTGAGAGACACTGACAGAGAAATCACAGCCCGTGAAACACAGGGACACACAGACACTGAGAGACTGACAGTGAAATCACACCCCGTGACTCAGAGGGACACACACTCACTGAGACACTAACAGTGAAATCACAGCCCGTGACACACAGGGACACACACTCACTGAGAGACTGACCGTGAAATCACAGCCCGTGACACACAGGGACACACACACACTCACTGAGAGACTGACCATGAAATCACACCCCGTGACAGACAGGGACTCTCACTCACTGAGAGACACTGTCAGTGAAATCACACCCCGTGACACACAGGGACTCACAATCACTGAGGCACTGACAGTGAAATCACTCCCTGTGACACACAGGGACTCACACTCACTGAGACAATGACAGTGAAATCACACCCCGAGACACCCAGGGACACACACTCACTGAGAGACTGACAGTGAAATCACAGCCCGTGACACACAGGGACACACACTCACTGAGAGACACTGACAGTGAAATCACACCATGTGACAGACAGGGACACACACTCACTGAGAGACACTGACAGTGAAATCACACACCGTGACACACAGGGACACACACTCACTGAGAGACACTGACAGTAAAATCACAGCCCGTGGCACACAGGGACACACACTCACTGAGACACTGACAGTGAAATCACACCCCGTGACACACAGGGACACACACTCACTGAGAGACACTGACAGTGAAATCACACCCCGTGACACACAGGGACACACACTCACTGAGACACTGACAGTGAAATCACACCATGACACACAGGGACACACACTCACTGAGAGACTGAGTGTGCAATCACACCCCGTGACACACAGGGACACACACTCAATGAGAGGCTGACAGTGAAATCACACCCCGTGACACACAGGGACACACACTCAATGAGAGGCTGACAGTAAAACACAACCCGTGACACACAGGGACACACACTCACTGAGACACTGACAGTGAAATCACACCCCGTGACACACAGGGACACACACACACTGATACTGACAGTGAAATCACAGCCCGTGACACACAGGGACACACACTCACTGAGAGACACTGACAGTGAAACACAACCCGTGACACACAGGGACACACACTCACTGAGAGACACTGACAGTGAAACACAACCCGTGACACACAGGGACACACACACACTGAGACACAGACAGTGAAATGACACCCCGTGACATACAGGGACACACACTCACTGAGAGACACTGACAGTGAAATCACACCCCGTGACACACAGGGACACACACTCACTGCGAGACACTGACAGTGAAATCACACCCCGTGACACACAGGGACACACACTCACTGAGAGACACTGACAGTGAAATCACACCCCGTGACACACAGGGACACACACTCACTGCGAGACACTGACAGTGAAATCACACCCAGTGATACACAGGGACACACACTCACTGAGACACTAACAGTGAAATCACACCCCGTGACACACAGGGACACACATTCACTGAGAGACTGAGAGTGAAATCACACCCTGTGACACACAGGGACACACACTCACTGAGAGTCACTGACAGTGAAAGCACACCCTGTGACACACAGGGACACACACTCACTGAGAGACACTGACAGTGAAATTACAGCCCGTGACACACAGGGATACACACTCACTGAGAGACACTGACAGAGAAATCACACCCCGTTACACACAGGGATACACACTCACGAAGACACTGACAGTGAAATCACACCCGGTGACACACAGGGACACACACTCACTGATAGACACTGACAGTGAAATCACAGCCCGTGACTCACAGGGACACACTCACTGAGAGACACTGACAGTGAAATCACTCCCCATGACACACAGTGACACACACTCACTGAGAGACACTGACAGTGAAATCACAGTCCGTGACACACAGGGACACACACTCACTGAGAGACTGACAGTGAAATTACAGCCCGTGACAGACAGGGACACACACTCACTGAGAGACACTTACAGTGAAATCACACCCCATGACACACAGGGACACACACTCACTGAGACACTGACAGTGAAATCACACCCCATGGCACACATGGACACACACTCACTTAGAGACTGACAGTGAAATCACAGCCCGTGACACACAGGTACACACACTCACTGAGACACTGACAGTGAAATCACAGCCCGTGACACACAGGGACACACACTCACTGAGAGACACTGACAGTGAAATCACACCCCGTGACACAGGGACACACAATCACTTAGAGACTGACAGTGAAATCAAAGCCCGTGACACACAGGGACACAAACTCACTGAGAGACTGACAGTGAAATCACAGCCCGTGACACACAGGGACACACACTCACTGAGAGACACTGACAGTGAAATCACACCCCATGGCACACAGGGACACACACTCACTTAGAGACTGACAGTGAAATCAAAGCCCGTGACACACAGGGACACAAACTCACTGAGAGACTGACAGTGAAATCAGAGCCCATGACACACAGGGACACACACTCACTGAGACACTGACAGTGAAATCACAGCCCGTGACACACAGGGACACACACTCACTGAGAGACTGACAGTGAAATCACACCCCGTGACACAGGGACACACACTCACTGAGCGACTGACCGTGAAATCACACCGTGACACACAGGGACACACAATCACTGAGAGACACTGACAGTGAAATCACACCCCGTGACACACAGGGACACACACTCACTGAGAGACTGACATTGAAATCACACCCCGTGACACACAGGAACACACACTCACTGAGAGACACTGACAGTGAAATCACAAGTCGTGACACACAGGGACACACACTCACTGTGAGACACTGACAGTGAAATCACAACCCGTGACAACCAGGTTCACACAGTCACTGAGACATTGACAGTGAAATCACACCCAGTGACACACAGGGACACACACTCACTGAGAAACACTGACAGTGAAATCACACCCCGTGACACACAGGGACACACAGTCACTGAGAGACTGACAGTGAAATCACACCCCGTGACACACAGGGACACACAGTCACTGAGAGACTGACAGTGAAATCACACCCCGTGACACATGGGGACACACAGTCACTGAGAGACTGAAAGTGAAATCACACCCCGTGACTCACGGGACAAACACTCACTGAGACACTGACAGTGAAATCACAGCCGGTGACACACAGGGACACACACTCACTGAGACACTGACAGTGAAATCACACCATGACACACAGGGACACACACTCACTGAGAGACTGAGTGTGCAATCACTCCCCGTGACACACAGGGACACACACTCAATGAGAGGCTGACAGTGAAATCACACCCCGTGACACACAGGGACACACACTCAATCAGAGGCTGACAGTAAAACACAACCCATGACACACTGGGACACACACTCACTGAGACACTGACAGTGAAATCACACCCCGTGACACACAGGGACACACACACACTGACACTGACAGTGAAATCACAGCCCGTGACACACAGGGACACACACTCACTGAGAGACACTGACAGTGAAACACAACCCGTGACACATAGGGACACACACACACTGAGACACTGACAGTGAAATCACACCCAGTGACACACAGGGACACACACTCACTGAGAAACACTGACAGTGAAATCTCACCCCGTGACACACAGGGACACACAGTCACTGAGAGACTGACAGTGAAATCACACCCTGTGACACACAGTCACTGAGAGACTGACAGTGAAATCACACCCCGTGACACATGGGGACACACAGTCACTGAGAGACTGAAAGTGAAATCACACCCCGTGACTCACGGGACAAACACTCACTGAGACACTGACAGTGAAATCACACCATGACACACAGGGACACACACTCACTGAGACACTGACAGTGAAATCACACCATGACACACAGGGACACACACTCACTGAGAGACTGAGTGTGCAATCACACCCCGTGACACACAGGGACACACACTCAATGAGAGGCTGACAGTGAAATCACACCCCGTGACACACAGGGACACACACTCAATGAGAGGCTGACAGTAAAACACAACCCGTGACACACAGGGACACACACTCACTGAGACACTGACAGTGAAATCACACCCCGTGACACACAGGGACACACACACACTGACACTGACAGTGAAATCACAGCCCGTGACACACAGGGACACACACTCACTGAGAGACACTGACAGTGAAACACAACCCGTGACACACAGGGACACACACACACTGAGACACAGACAGTGAAATGACACCCCGTGACATACAGGGACACAGACTCACTGAGAGACACTGACAGTGAAATCACACCCCGTGACACACAGGGACACACACTCACTGCGAGACACTGACAGTGAAATCACACCCCGTGACACACAGGGACACACACTCACTGAGAGACACTGACAGTGAAATCACACCCCGTGACACACAGGGACACACACTCACTGCGAGACACTGACAGTGAAATCACACCCAGTGATACACAGGGACACACACTCACTGAGACACTAACAGTGAAATCACACCCCGTGACACACAGGAACACACATTCACTGAGAGACTGAGAGTGAAATCACACCCTGTGACACACAGGGACACACACTCACTGAGAGTCACTGACAGTGAAAGCACACCCTGTGACACACAGGGACACACACTCACTGAGAGACACTGACAGTGAAATTACAGCCCGTGACACACAGGGATACACACTCACTGAGAGACACTGACAGAGAAATGACACCCCGTTACACACAGGGATACACACTCATGAAGACACTGACAGTGAAATCACACCCGGTGACACACAGGGACACACACTCACTGATAGACACTGACAGTGAAATCACAGTCCGTGACACACAGGGACACACACTCACTGAGAGACACTGACAGTGAAATCACAGTCCGTGACACACAGGGACACACACTCACTGAGAGACTGACAGTGAAATTACAGCCCGTGACAGACATGGACACACACTCACTGAGAGACACTTACAGTGATATCACACCCCATGACACACAGGGACACACACTCACTGAGACACTGACAGTGAAATCACACCCCATGGCACACAGGGACACACACTCACTTAGAGACTGACAGTGAAATCACAGCCCGTGACACACAGGTACACACACTCACTGAGACACTGACAGTGAAATCACAGCCTGTGACACACAGGGACACACACTCACTGAGAGACACTGACAGTGAAAGCACACCCCGTGACACAGGGACACACACTTACTTAGAGACTGACAGTGAAATCAAAGCCCGTGACACACAGGGACACAAACTCACTGAGAGACTGACAGTGAAATCACAGCCCGTGACACACAGGGACACACACTCACTGAGAAACACTGACAGTGAAATCACACCCCATGGCACACAGGGACACATGCTCACTTAGAGACTGACAGTGAAATCAAAGCCCGTGACACACAGGGACACAAACTCACTGAGAGACTGACAGTGAAATCACAGCCCATGACACACAGGGACACACACTCACTGAGACACTGACAGTGAAATCACAGCCCATGACACACAGGGACACACACTCACTGAGAGACTGACAGTGAAATCACACCCCGTGACACACAGGGACACACATTCACTGAGAGATACTGACAGTGAAATCACTCCCCGTGACACATAGGGACACACTCTCACTGAGGGACACTGAGAGTGAAATCACACCCCGTGACACACAGGGACACACACTCACTGAGAGACACTGACAGTGAAATCACACCCCGTGACACAGGGACACACACTCGCTGAGCGACTGACCGTGAAATCACACCGTGACACACAGGGACACACAATCACTGAGAGACACTGACAGTGAAATCACACCCCGTGACACACAGGGACACACACTCACTGAGAGACTGACATTGAAATCATACCCCGTGACACACAGGAACACACACTCACTGAGAGACACTGACAGTGAAATCACAACTCGTGACACACAGGGACACACACTCACTGTGAGACACTGACCGTGAAATCACAACCCGTGACAACCAGGTTCACACAGTCACTGAGACATTGACAGTGAAATCACACCCAGTGACACACAGCGACCCACACTCACTGAGAAACACTGACAGTGAAATCACACCCCGTGACACACAGGGACACACAGTCACTGAGAGACTGACAGTGAAATCACACCCCGTGACACAGAGGGACACACAGTCACTGAGAGACTGACAGTGAAATCACACCCCGTGACACACAGGGACACACAGTCACTGAGAGACTGAAAGTGAAATCACACCCCATGACTCACAGGGACAAACACTCACTGAGACACTGACAGTGAAATCACAGCCGGTGACACACAGGGACACACACTCACTGAGAGACTGACAGTGAAATCAAACCCCGTGACAAACAGTGACACATACTCACTGAGAGACTGACAGTGAAATCACAGCCCGTGACACACAGGGACACACACTCACTGAGAGACACTGACAGTGAAATCACACCCCGTGACACACAGGGACACACACTCACTGAGACACTGACAGTGAAATCACACCCCGTGACACACAGGAACACACACTCACTGAGAGACACTGACAGTGAAATCACACCCCGTGACTCACAGGAACACACACTCACTGAGAGACTGACAGTGAAATCACACCCCATGACACACAGGGACACACACTCACTGAGAGACACTGACAGTGAAATCACACCCAGTGACACACAGGGACACACACTCACTGAGACACTGACAGTGAAATCACTCCCCGTGACAAACAGGAACACACACTCACTGAGAGACACTGACAGTGAAATCACACCCCATGACTCACAGGAACACACACTCACTGAGAGACTGGCAGTGAAATCACTCCCCGTGACACACAGGGACACACACTCACTGAGAGACACTGACAGAGAAATCACAGCCCGTGAAACACAGGGACACACAGACACTGAGAGACTGACAGTGAAATCACACCCCGTGACTCACAGGGACACACACTCACTGAGAGACTGACAGTGAAATCACAGCCTGTGACACACAGGGACACACACTCACTGAGAGACTGACCGTGAAATCACAGCCCGTGACACACAGGGACACACACACACTCACTGAGAGACTGACCATGAAATCACACCCCGTGGCACACAGGGACTCTCACTCACTGAGAGACACTGACAGTGAAATCACACCCCGTGACACACAGGGACTCACAATCACTGAGGCACTGACAGTGAAATCACCCCCCGTGACAAACAGGGACTCACACTCACTGAGACACTGACAGTGAAATCACACCCCAAGACACACAGGGACACACACTCACTGAGACAATGACAGTGAAATCACAGCCCGTGACACACAGGGACACACGCTCACTGAGAGACACTGACAGTGAAATCACACCCCGTGACACACAGGGACACACACTCACTGAGAGACACTGACAGTGAAATCACACCCCGTGACACACAGGGACACACACTCACTGCGAGACATTGACAGTGAAATCACACCCAGTGATACACAGGGACACACACTCACTGAGACACTAACAGTGAAATCACACCCCGTGACACACAGGGACACACATTCACTGAGAGACTGAGAGTGAAATCACACCCTGTGACACACAGGGACACACACTCACTGAGAGTCACTGACAGTGAAAGCACACCCTGTGACACACAGGGACACACACTCACTGAGAGACACTGACAGTGAAATTACAGCCCGTGACACACAGGGATACACACTCACTGAGAGACACTGACAGAGAAATCACACCCAGTTACACACAGGGATACACACTCACGAAGACACTGACAGTGAAATCACACCCGGTGACACACAGGGACACACACTCACTGAGAGACTGACAGTGAAATCACACCCCGTGACTCACAGGGACACACTCACTGAGAGACACTGACAGTGAAATCACTCCCCATGACACACAGTGACACACACTCACTGAGAGACACTGACAGTGAAATCACAGTCCGTGACACACAGGGACACACACTCACTGAGAGACTGAGAGTGAAATTACAGCCCGTGACAGACAGGGACACACACTCACTGAGAGACACTTACAGTGAAATCACACCCCATGACACACAGGGACACACACTCACTGAGACACTGACAGTGAAATCACACCCCATGGCACACAGGGACACACACTCACTTAGAGACTGACAGTGAAATCACAGCCCGTGACACACAGGTACACACACTCACTGAGACACTGACAGTGAAATCACAGCCCGTGACACACAGGGACACACACTCACTGAGAGACACTGACAGTGAAATCACACCCCGTGACACAGGGACACACAATCACTTAGAGACTGACAGTGAAATCAAAGCCCGTGACACACAGGGACACAAACTCACTGAGAGACTGACAGTGAAATCACAGCCCGTGACACACAGGGACACACACTCACTGAGAGACACTGACAGTGAAATCACACCCCATGGCACACAGGGACACACACTCACTTAGAGACTGACAGTGAAATCAAAGCCCGTGACACACAGGGACACAAACTCACTGAGAGACTGACAGTGAAATCACAGCCCATGACACACAGGGACACACACTCACTGAGACACTGACAGTGAAATCACAGCCCGTGACACACAGGGACACACACTCACTGAGTGACTGACAGTGAAATCACACCCCGTGACACACAGGGACACACATTCACTGAGAGATACTGACAGTGAAATCACTCCCCGTGACACATAGCGACACACACTCACTGAGGGACACTGAGAGTGAAATCACACCCCGTGACACACAGGGACACACACTCACTGAGAGACACTGACAGTGAAATCACACCCCGTGACACAGGGACACACACTCACTGAGCGACTGACCGTGAAATCACACCGTGACACACAGGGACACACAATCACTGAGAGACACTGACAGTGAAATCACACCCCGTGACACACAGGGACACACACTCACTGAGACACTGACATTGAAATCACACCCCGTGACACACAGGAACACACACTCACTGAGAGACACTGACAGTGAAATCACAACTCGTGACACACAGGGACACACACTCACTGTGAGACACTGACCGTGAAATCACAACCCATGACAACCAGGTTCACACAGTCACTGAGACATTGACAGTGAAATCACACCCAGTGACACACAGGGACACACACTCACTGAGAAACACTGACAGTGAAATCACACCCCGTGACACACAGGGACACACAGTCACTGAGAGACTGACAGTGAAATCACACCCCGTGACACACAGGGACACACAGTCACTGAGAGACTGACAGTGAAATCACACCCCGTGACACACGGGGACACACAGTCACTGAGAGACTGAAAGTGAAATCACACCCCGTGACTCAAAGGACAAACACTCACTGAGACACTGACAGTGAAATCACAGCCGGTGACACACAGGGACACACACTCACTGAGACACTGACAGTGAAATCACACCATGACACACAGGGACACACACTCACTGAGAGGCTGACAGTGAAATCACACCCCGTGACACACAGGGACACACACTCAATGAGAGGCTGACAGTAAAACACAACCCGTGACACACAGGGACACACACTCACTGAGACACTGACAGTGAAATCACACCCCGTGACACACAGGGACACACACACACTGACACTGACAGTGAAATCACAGCCCGTGACACACAGGGACACACACTCACTGAGAGACACTGACAGTGAAACACAACCCGTGACACACAGGGACACACACACACTGAGACACAGACAGTGAAATGACACCCCGTGACATACAGGGACACACACTCACTGAGAGACACTGACAGTGAAATCACACCCCGTGACACACAGGGACACACACTCACTGCGAGACACTGACAGTGAAATCACACCCCGTGACACACAGGGACACACACTCACTGAGAGACACTGACAGTGAAATCACACCCCGTGACACACAGGGACACACACTCACTGCGAGACACTGACAGTGAAATCACACCCAGTGATACACAGGGACACACACTCACTGAGACACTAACAGTGAAATCACACCCCGTGACACACAGGGACACACATTCACTGAGAGACTGAGAGTGAAATCACACCCTGTGACACACAGGGACACACACTCACTGAGTATCACTGACAGTGAAAGCACACCCTGTGACACACAGGGACACACACTCACTGAGAGACACTGACAGTGAAATTACAGCCCGTGACACACAGGGATACACACTCACTGAGAGACACTGACAGAGAAATGACACCCCGTTACACACAGGGATACACACTCATGAAGACACTGACAGTGAAATCACACCCGGTGACACACAGGGACACACACTCACTGATAGACACTGACAGTGAAATCACAGCCCGTGACTCACAGGGACACACTCACTGAGGGACACTGACAGTGAAATCACTCCCCATGACACACAGTGACACACACTCACTGAGAGACACTGACAGTGAAATCACAGTCCGTGACACACAGGGACACACACTCACTGAGAGACTGACAGTGAAATTACAGCCCGTGACAGACAGGGACACACACTCACTGAGAGACACTTACAGTGATATCACACCCCATGACACACAGGGACACACACTCACTGAGACACTGACAGTGAAATCACACCCCATGGCACACAGGGACACACACTCACTTAGAGACTGACAGTGAAATCACAGCCCGTGACACATAGGTACACACACTCACTGAGACACTGACAGTGAAATCACAGCCCGTGACACACAGGGACACACACTCACTGAGAGACACTGACAGTGAAAGCACACCCCGTGACACAGGGACACACACTTACTTAGAGACTGACAGTGAAATCAAAGCCCGTGACACACAGGGACACAAACTCACTGAGAGACTGACAGTGAAATCACAGCCCGTGACACACAGGGACACACACTCACTGAGAAACACTGACAGTGAAATCACACCCCATGGCACACAGGGACACACACTCACTTAGAGACTGACAGTGAAATCAAAGCCCGTGACACACAGGGACACAAACTCACTGAGAGACTGACAGTGAAATCACAGCCCATGACACACAGGGACACACACTCACTGAGACACTGACAGTGAAATCACAGCCCGTGACACACAGGGATACACACTCATGAAGACACTGACAGTGAAATCACACCCGGTGACACACAGGGACACACACTCACTGATAGACACTGACAGTGAAATCACAGCCCGTGACTCACAGGGACACACAGACACTGAGAGACTGACAGTGAAATCACACCCCGTGACTCACAGGGACACACACTCACTGAGAGACTGACCGTGAAATCACAGCCCGTGACACACAGGGACACACACACACTCACTGAGAGACTGACCATGAAATCACACCCCGTGGCACACAGGGACTCTCACTCACTGAGAGACACTGACAGTGAAATCACACCCCGTGACACACAGGGACTCACAATCACTGAGGCACTGACAGTGAAATCACCCCCCGTGACAAACAGGGACTCACACTCACTGAGACACTGACAGTGAAATCACACCCCGAGACACACAGGGACACACACTCACTGAGACAATGACAGTGAAATCACAGCCCGTGACACACAGGGACACACGCTCACTGAGAGACACTGACAGTGAAATCACACCCCGGGACACACAGGGATACACATTCACTAAGACACTGACAGTGAAATCACACACCGTGACACACACGGACACACACTCACTGATAGACACTGACAGTGAAATCACTCCCCATGACACACAGTGTCACACACTCACTGAGAGACACTGACAGTGAAATCACAACCCGTGACACACAGGGACACACACTCACTGAGAGACACTGACAGTGAAATCAAACCCCATGACACACAGGGACACACACTCACTGAGACACTGACAGTGTAATCACACCCCATGACACACAGGTACACACACTCACTGAGAGACTGACAGTGACATTACATCCCGTGACACACAGGGACAAACACTCACTGAGACACTGACAGTGAAATCACAGCCCGTGACACACATCGACACAGACTCACTGAGAGGCTGACAGTGAAATCACACCCCGTGACACACAGGGACACACATTCACTGAGAGATACTGACAGTGAAATCACTCCCCGTGACACACAGGGACACACACTCACTGAGAGACACTGACAGTGAAATCACACCCCGTGACACAGGGACACACACTCACTGAGCGACTGACCGTGAAATCACACCGTGACACACAGGGACACACAATCACTGAGAGACACTGACAGTGAAATCACACCCCGTGACACACAGGGACACACACTCACTGAGACACTGACATTGAAATCACACCCCGTGACACACAGGAACACACACTCACTGAGAGACACTGACAGTGAAATCACAACTCGTGACACACAGGGACACACACTCACTGTGAGACACTGACCGTGAAATCACAACCCGTGACAACCAGGTTCACACAGTCACTGAGACATTGACAGTGAAATCACACCCAGTGACACACAGGGACACACACTCACTGAGAAACACTGACAGTGAAATCACACCCCGTGACACACAGGGACACACAGTCACTGAGAGACTGACAGTGAAATCACACCCCGTGACACACAGGGACACACAGTCACTGAGAGACTGACAGTGAAATCACACCCCGTGACACACGGGGACACACAGTCACTGAGAGACTGAAAGTGAAATCACACCCCGTGACTCAAAGGACAAACACTCACTGAGACACTGACAGTGAAATCACAGCCGGTGACACACAGGGACAGACACTCACTGAGACACTGACAGTGAAATCACACCATGACACACAGGGACACACACTCACTGAGAGGCTGACAGTGAAATCACACCCCGTGACACACAGGGACACACACTCAATGAGAGGCTGACAGTAAAACACAACCCGTGACACACAGGGACACACACTCACTGAGACACTGACAGTGAAATCACACCCCGTGACACACAGGGACACACACACACTGACACTGACAGTGAAATCACAGCCCGTGACACACAGGGACACACACTCACTGAGAGACACTGACAGTGAAACACAACCCGTGACACACAGGGACACACACACACTGAGACACAGACAGTGAAATGACACCCCGTGACATACAGGGACACACACTCACTGAGAGACACTGACAGTGAAATCACACCCCGTGACACACAGGGACACACACTCACTGCGAGACACTGACAGTGAAATCACACCCCGTGACACACAGGGACACACACTCACTGAGAGACACTGACAGTGAAATCACACCCCGTGACACACAGGGACACACACTCACTGCGAGACACTGACAGTGAAATCACACCCAGTGATACACAGGGACACACACTCACTGAGACACTAACAGTGAAATCACACCCCGTGACACACAGGGACACACATTCACTGAGAGACTGAGAGTGAAATCACACCCTGTGACACACAGGGACACACACTCACTGAGTATCACTGACAGTGAAAGCACACCCTGTGACACACAGGGACACACACTCACTGAGAGACACTGACAGTGAAATTACAGCCCGTGACACACAGGGATACACACTCACTGAGAGACACTGACAGAGAAATGACACCCCGTTACACACAGGGATACACACTCATGAAGACACTGACAGTGAAATCACACCCGGTGACACACAGGGACACACACTCACTGATAGACACTGACAGTGAAATCACAGCCCGTGACTCACAGGGACACACTCACTGAGGGACACTGACAGTGAAATCACTCCCCATGACACACAGTGACCCACACTCACTGAGAGACACTGACAGTGAAATCACAGTCCGTGACACACAGGGACACACACTCACTGAGAGACTGACAGTGAAATTACAGCCCGTGACAGACAGGGACACACACTCACTGAGAGACACTTACAGTGATATCACACCCCATGACACACAGGGACACACACTCACTGAGACACTGACAGTGAAATCACACCCCATGGCACACAGGGACACACACTCACTTAGAGACTGACAGTGAAATCACAGCCCGTGACACATAGGTACACACACTCACTGAGACACTGACAGTGAAATCACAGCCCGTGACACACAGGGACACACACTCACTGAGAGACACTGACAGTGAAAGCACACCCCGTGACACAGGGACACACACTTACTTAGAGACTGACAGTGAAATCAAAGCCCGTGACACACAGGGACACAAACTCACTGAGAGACTGACAGTGAAATCACAGCCCGTGACACACAGGGACACACACTCACTGAGAAACACTGACAGTGAAATCACACCCCATGGCACACAGGGACACACACTCACTTAGAGACTGACAGTGAAATCAAAGCCCGTGACACACAGGGACACAAACTCACTGAGAGACTGACAGTGAAATCACAGCCCATGACACACAGGGACACACACTCACTGAGACACTGACAGTGAAATCACAGCCCGTGACACACAGGGACACACACTCACTGAGAGACTGACAGTGAAATCACACCCCGTGACACACAGGGACACACATTCACTGAGAGATACTGACAGTGAAATCACTCCCCGTGACACATAGGGACACACACTCACTGAGGGACACTGAGAGTGAAATCACACCCCGTGACACACAGGGACACACACTCACTGAGAGACACTGACAGTGAAATCACACCCCGTGACACACAGGGACACACACTCACTGCAAGACACTGACAGTGAAATCACACCCCATGACACACAGGGACACACACTCACTGAGAGACACTGACAGTGAAATCACACCCCGTGACACACAGGGACACACACTCACTGCGAGACACTGACAGTGAAATCACACCCAGTGATACACAGGGACACACACTCACTGAGACACTAACAGTGAAATCACACCCCGTGACACACAGGGACACACATTCACTGAGAGACTGAGAGTGAAATCACACCCTGTGACACACAGGGACACACACTCACTGAGAGTCACTGACAGTGAAAGCACACCCTGTGACACACAGGGACACACACTCACTGAGAGACACTGACAGTGAAATTACAGCCCGTGACACACAGGGATACACACTCACTGAGAGACACTGACAGAGAAATGACACCCCGTTACACACAGGGATACACACTCATGAAGACACTGACAGTGAAATCACACCCGGTGACACACAGGGACACACACTCACTGATAGACACTGACAGTGAAATCACAGCCCGTGACTCACAGGGACACACAGACACTGAGAGACTGACAGTGAAATCACACCCCGTGACTCACAGGGACACACACTCACTGAGAGACTGACCGTGAAATCACAGCCCGTGACACACAGGGACACACACACACTCACTGAGAGACTGACCATGAAATCACACCCCGTGGCACACAGGGACTCTCACTCACTGAGAGACACTGACAGTGAAATCACACCCCGTGACACACAGGGACTCACAATCACTGAGGCACTGACAGTGAAATCACCCCCCGTGACAAACAGGGACTCACACTCACTGAGACACTGACAGTGAAATCACACCCCGAGACACACAGGGACACACACTCACTGAGACAATGACAGTGAAATCACAGCCCGTGACACACAGGGACACACGCTCACTGAGAGACACTGACAGTGAAATCACACCCCGGGACACACAGGGATACACATTCACTAAGACACTGACAGTGAAATCACACACCGTGACACACACGGACACACACTCACTGATAGACACTGACAGTGAAATCACTCCCCATGACACACAGTGTCACACACTCACTGAGAGACACTGACAGTGAAATCACAACCCGTGACACACAGGGACACACACTCACTGAGAGACACTGACAGTGAAATCAAACCCCATGACACACAGGGACACACACTCACTGAGACACTGACAGTGTAATCACACCCCATGACACACAGGTACACACACTCACTGAGAGACTGACAGTGACATTACATCCCGTGACACACAGGGACAAACACTCACTGAGACACTGACAGTGAAATCACAGCCCGTGACACACATCGACACAGACTCACTGAGAGGCTGACAGTGAATTCACAGCCCGTGACACACAGGGACACACACTCACTGAGAGACTGACAGTGATATCACAGCCCATGACACACAGGGACACACACTCACTGAGAGACTGACAGTGAAATCACAGCCCGTGACACACAGGGACACACACTCACTGAGAGACACTGACAGTGTAATCACACCCCGTGACTCACAGGAACACACACTCACTGAGAGACTGACAGTGAAATCACACCCCATGACACACAGGGACACACACTCACTGAGAGACACTGACAGTGAAATCACACCCAGTGACACACAGGGACACACACTCACTGAGACACTGACAGTGAAATCACTCCCCGTGACAAACAGGGACACACACTCACTGAGAGACACTGACAGTGAAATCACACCCCGTGACTCACAGGAACAAACACTCACTGAGAGACTGACAGTGAAATCACTCCCCATGACACACACTCACTGAGAGACACTGACAGAGAAATCACAGCCCGTGAAACACAGGGACACACAGACACTGAGAGACTGACAGTGAAATCACACCCCGTGACTCAGAGGGACACACACTCACTGAGACACTAACAGTGAAATCACAGCCCGTGACACACAGGGACACACACTCACTGAGAGACTGACCGTGAAATCACACCCCGTGACACATAGGGACACACACACACTGAGATACTGACATTGAAATCACACCCCGTGACACACAGGAACACACACTCACTGAGAGACACTGACAGTGAAATCACAACTCATGACACACAGGGACACAGACTCACTGTGAGACACTGACCGTGAAATCACAACCCGTGACAACCAGTGTCACACAGTCACTGAGACATTGACAGTGAAATCACACCCAGTGACACACAGGGACACACACTCACTGAGAGACACTGACAGGGAAATCACACCCCGTGACACACAGGGACACACAGTCACTGAGAGACTGACAGTGAAATCACACCCCGTGACACACAGGGACACACAGTCACTGAGAGACTGAAAGTGAAATCACACCCTGTGACTCACAGGGACAAATACTGACTGAGACACTGACAGTGAAATCACAGCCGGTGACACACAGGGACACACACTCACTGAGAGGCTGACAGTGAAATCAAACCCCGTGACAAACAGTGACACATACTCACTGAGAGACTGACAGTGAAATCACAGCCCGTGACACACAGGGACACACACTCACTGAGAGACACTGACAGTGAAATCACACCCGTGACACACAGGGACACACACTCACTGAGAGACTGACAGTGAAATCACACCCCGTGACACACAGGGACACACACTCACTGAGAGGCACTGACAGTGAAATCACACCCAGTGACACACAGGGACACACACTCACTGAGACACTGACAGTGAAATCACTCCCCGTGACAAACAGGGACACACACTCACTGAGAGACACTGACATTGAAATCACACCCCGTGACTCACAGGAACACACACTCACTGAGAGACGGACAGTGAAATCACTCCCCGTGACACACAGGGACAAACATTCACTGAGAGACACTGACAGAGAAATCACAGCCCGTGAAACACAGGGACACACAGACACTGAGAGACTGACAGTGAAATCACACCCCGTGACTCACAGGGACACACACTCACTGAGAGACTGACAGTGAAATCACAGCCCGTGACACACAGGGACACACACTCACTGAGAGACTGACCGTGAAATCACAGCCCGTGACACAAAGGGACACACACACACTCACTGAGAGACTGACCGTGAAATCACACCCTGTGACACACAGGGACTCTCACTCACTGAGAGACACTGACAGTAAAATCACACCCCGTGACACACAGGGACTCACAATCACTGAGGCACTGACAGTGAAATCACTCCGCGTGACACACAGGGACTCACACTCACTGAGACACTGACAGTGAAATCACACCCCGAGACACACAGGGACACACACTCACTGAGACAATGACAGTGAAATCACAGCCCGTGACACACAGGGACACACACTCACTGAGAGACACTGACAGTGAATTCACACCCCGGGACACACAGGGATACACACTCACTAAGACACTGACAGTGAAATCACACACCGTGACACACACGGACACACACTCACTGATAGACACTGACAGTGAAATCACTCCCCATGACACGCAGTGTCACACACTCACTGAGAGACACTGACAGTGAAATCACAACCCATGACACACAGGGACACACACTCACTGAGAGACACTGACAGTGAAATCACACCCCATGACACACAGGGACACACACTCACTGAGACACTGACAATGAAATCACACCCCATGACACACAGGGACACACACTCACTGAGAGACTGACAGCGAAATTACATCCCGTGACACACAGGGACACACACTCACTGAGAGACTGACAGTGAAATCACAACGTGACACACAGGGACACCCACTCACTGAGAGACACTGACTGTGAAATCACAGCCCGTGACGCACAGGGACACACACTCACTGAGACACTGACAGTGAAAGCATACCCCGTGACTCACAGGGACAGACACTCACTGAGAGACTGACTGTGAAATCACATCCCGTGACACACAGGGACACACACTCACTGAGAGACTGAGAGTGAAATCACATCCTGTGACACACAAGGACACACACACACTGAGAGACAGACAGTGAAATCACACCCCATGACACACAGGGACACACACTCACTGAGAGACTGAGAGTGAAATCACACCCCGTGACACACAGGGGCACACACTCACTGAGAGACACTGTCAGTGAAATCATTCCCCGTGACACACAGGGACACACACTCACTGAGAGACTGACAGTGAAATCACACCCCATGAAACACAGGGACTCGCACTCACTGAGAGACACTGACAGTGAAATCACAACCCGTGACACACAGGGACACACACTCACTGTGAGACACTGACAGTGAAATCACACCCCGTGACACACAGGGACACACACTCACTGAGAGACACTGACAGTGAAATCACAGCCCGTGACACACAGGGACACACACTCACTGAGAGACACTGACAGTGAAATCGCACCCCGTGACACACAGGGACACACACTCACTGAGAGACACTGACAATAAAATCACACCCCGTGACACACAGGGACACACACTCACTGAGAGACACTGACAGAAAAATCACAGCCCGTGGCACACAGGGACACACACTCACTGAGACACTGACAGTGAAATCACACCCCGTGACACACAGGGACACACACTCACTGAGAGACACTGACACTGAAATCACACCCCGTGACACACAGAGACACACACTCAATGAGAGGCTGAGAGTAAAACACAACCCGTGACACACAGGGACACACACTCACTGAGACACTGACAGTGAAATCACACCCCTTGACACACAGGGACACACACACACTGACACTGACAGTGAAATCACAGCCCGTGACACACAGGGACGCACACTCACTTAGAGACATTGACAGTGAAACACAACCCGTGACACACAGGGACACACACTCACTGAGACACTGACAGTGAAATGACACCCCGTGACATAGAGGGACACACACTCACTGAGAGACACTGACAGTGAAATCACACCCCGTGACACACAGGGACACACACTCACTGCGAGACACTGACAGTGAAATCACACCCCGTGACACACAGGGACACACACTCACTGAGAGACACTGACAGTGAAATCACACCCCGTGACACACAGGGACACACACTCACTGCGAGACACTGACAGTGAAATCACACCCAGTGACACACAGGGACACACACTCACTGAGACACTAACAGTGAAATCACACCCGTGACACACAGGGACACACACTCACAGAGACTGACAGTGAAATCACACCCTGTGACACACAGGGACACACACTCACTGAGAGTCACTGGCATTGAAAGCACACCCCGTGACACACAGGGACACACACTCACTGAGAGACACTGACAGTGAAATCACAGCCCGTGACACACAGGGACACACACTCACTGAGAGACACTGACAGAGAAATCACACCCCGTTACACACAGGGATACACACTCATGAAGACACTGACAGTGAAATCACACCCCGTGACACACAGGGACACACACTCACTGATAGACACTGACAGTGAAATCACAGCCCGTGACTCACAGGGACACACTCACTGAGAGACACTGACAGTGAAATCACTCCCCATGACACACAGTGGCACACACTCACCGAGAGACACTGACAGTGAAATCACAATCCGTGACACACAGGGACACACACTCACTGAGAGACTGACAGTGAAATCACAGCCCGTGACACACAGGGACACACACTCACTGAGAGACTGACAGTGAAATCACACCCCGTGACACACAGGGACACACATTCACTGAGAGACACTGACAGTGAAATCACTCCCCGTGACACATAGGGACACACACTCATTGAGAGACACTGACAGTGAAATCACACCCCGTGACACAGGGACACACACTCACTGAGACACTGACAGTGAAATCACACCCCTTGAAACACAGGGACACACACACACTGACACTGACAGTGAAATCACAGCCCGTGACACACAGGGACGCTCACTCACTTAGAGACATTGACAGTGAAACACAACCCGTGACACACAGGGACACACACTCACTGAGACACTGACAGTGAAATGACACCCCGTGACATAGAGGGACACACACTCACTGAGAGACACTGACAGTGAAATCACACCCCGTGACACACAGGGAAACACACTCACTGCGAGACACTGACAGTGAAATCACACCCCGTGACACACAGGGACACACACTCACTGAGAGACACTGACAGTGAAATCACACCCCGTGACACACAGGGACACACACTCACTGCGAGACACTGACAGTGAAATCACACCCAGTGACACACAGGGACACACACTCACTGAGACACTAACAGTGAAATCACACCCGTGACACACAGGGACACACACTCACTGAGAGGCTGACCGTGAAATCACAGCCCGTGACACACAGGGACACACACTCACAGAGACTGACAGTGAAATCACACCCTGTGACACACAGGGACACACACTCACTGAGAGTCACTGGCATTGAAAGCACACCCCGTGACACACAGGGACACACACTCACTGAGAGACACTGACAGTGAAATCACAGCCCGTGACACACAGGGACACACACTCACTGAGAGACACTGACAGAGAAATCACACCCCGTTACACACAGGGATACACACTCATGAAGACACTGACAGTGAAATCACACCCCGTGACACACAGGGACACACACTCACTGATAGACACTGACAGTGAAATCACAGCCCGTGACTCACAGGGACACACTCACTGAGAGACACTGACAGTGAAATCACTCCCCATGACACACAGTGGCACACACTCACCGAGAGACACTGACAGTGAAATCACAATCCGTGACACACAGGGACACACACTCACTGAGAGACTGACAGTGAAATCACAGCCCGTGACACACAGGGACACACACTCACTGAGAGACTGACAGTGAAATCACACCCCGTGACACACAGGGACACACATTCACTGAGAGACACTGACAGTGAAATCACTCCCCGTGACACATAGGGACACACACTCATTGAGAGACACTGACAGTGAAATCACACCCCGTGACACAGGGACACACACTCACTGAGCGACTGACCGTGAAATCACACCGTGACACACAGGGACACACAATCACTGAGAGACACTAACAGTGAAATCACACCACGTGACACACAGGAACACACACTCACTGAGAGACTGACAGTGAAATCACACCCTGTGACACACAGGGACAACAACTCACTGAGTGACTGACAGTGAAATCACACCCTGTGACACACAGCGACACACACTCACTGAGAGACACCGAGTGAAATCACACCCTGTGAGACACAGACACACACACTCACTGAGAGACTGACAGTGAAATCACTCCCCATGACACACAGGGACACATACTCACTGAGGTAAACTGACGATGAAATCACAGCCCGTGACACACAGGGACACACACTCACTGAGAGACACTGACAGTGAAATCACACCCCGTGACACATAGGGACACACACTCACAGAGACACTGACAGGGAAATCACACCCCATGACACACAGGGACACACACTCACTGAGAGACTGACATTGAAATCACAGCCCGTGACACACAGGAACACACACTCACTGAGAGAGACTGACAGTGAAATCACAACTCGTGACACACAGGGACACACACTCACTGTGAGACACTGACCATGAAATCACAACCCGTGACAACCAGGGTCACACAGTCACTGAGACATTGACAGTGAAATCACACCCAGTGACACACAGGGACACACACTCACTGAGAGACACTGACAGTGAAATCACACCCCGTGACACACAGGGACACACAGTCACTGAGAGACTGACAGTGAAATCACACCCCGTGACACACAGGGACACACAGTTACTGAGAGACTGAAAGTGAAATCACACCCCGTGACTCACAGGGACAAACACTCACTGAGACACTGACAGTGAAATCACAGCCGGTGACACACAGGGACACACACTCACTGAGAGACTGACAGTGAAATCAAACCCCGTGACAAACAGTGACACATACTCACTGAGAGACTGACAGTGAAATCACAGCCCGTGACACACAGGGACACACACTCACTGAGAGACACTGACAGTGAAATCACACCCCGTGACACACAGGGACACACACTCACTGAGACACTGACAGTGAAATCACACCCCGTGACACACAGGAACACACACTCACTGAGAGACACTGACAGTGAAATCACACCCCGTGACTCACAGGAACACACACTCACTGAGAGACTGACAGTGAAATCACACCCCGTGACACACAGGGACACACACTCACTGAGAGACACTGATAGTGAAATCACACCCAGTGACACACAGGGACACACACTCACTGAGACACTGACAGTGAAATCACTTCCCGTGACAAACAGGGACACACACTCACTGAGAGACACTGACAGTGAAATCACACCCCGTGACTCACAGGAACACACACTCACTGAGAGACGGACAGTGAAATCACTCCCCGTGACACACAGGGACACACATTCACTGAGAGACACTGACAGAGAAATCACAGCCCGTGAAACACAGGGACACACAGACACTGAGAGACTGACAGTGAAATCACACCCCGTGACTCACAGGGACACACACTCACTGAGAGACTGACAGTGAAATCACAGCCCATGACACACAGGGACACTCACTCACTGAGAGACTGACCGTGAAATCACAGCCCGTGACACAAAGGGACACACACACACTCACTGAGAGACTGACCGTGAAATCACACCCCGTGACACACAGGGACTCTCACTCACTGAGAGACACTGACAGTAAAATCACACCCCGTGACACACAGGGACTCACAATCACTGAGGCACTGACAGTGAAATCACTCCGCGTGACACACAGGGACTCACACTCACTGAGACACTGACAGTGAAATCACACCCCGAGACACACAGGGACACACACTCACTGAGACAATGACAGTGAAATCACAGCCCGTGACACACAGGGACACACACTCACTGAGAGACACTGACAGTGAATTCACACCCCGGGACACACAGGGATACACACTCACTAAGACACTGACAGTGAAATCACACACCGTGACACACACGGACACACACTCACTGATAGACACTGACAGTGAAATCACTCCCCATGACACGCAGTGTCACACACTCACTGAGAGACACTGACAGTGAAATCACAACCCGTGACACACAGGGACACACACTCACTGAGAGACACTGACAGTGAAATCAAACCCCATGACACACAGGGACACACACTCACTGAGACACTGACAGTGAAATCACACCCCATGACACACAGGGACACACACTCACTGAGAGACTGACAGTGAAATTACATCCCGTGACACACAGGGACACACACTCACTGAGAAACTGACAGTGAAATCACAACGTGACACACAGGGACACACACTCACTGAGAGACACTGACTGTGAAATCACAGCCCGTGACGCACAGGGACACACACTCACTGAGACACTGACTGTGAAATCATACCCCGTGACTCACAGGGACAGACACTCACTGAGAGACTGACTGTGAAATCACATCCCGTGACACACAGGGACACACACTCACTGAGAGACTGAGAGTGAAATCACATCCTGTGACACACAAGGACACACACACACTGAGAGACAGACAGTGAAATCACACCCCGTGACACACAGGGACACACACTCACTGAGAGACTGAGAGTGAAATCACACCCCGTGACACACAGGGGCACACACTCACTGAGAGACACTGTCAGTGAAATCATTCCCCGTGACACACAGGGACACACACTCACTGAGAGACTGACAGTGAAATCACACCCCATGAAACACAGGGACTCGCACTCACTCAGAGACACTGACAGTGAAATCACAACCCGTGACACACAGGGACACACACTCACTGTGAGACACTGACAGTGAAATCACACCCCGTGACACACAGGGACACACACTCACTGAGAGACACTGACAGTGAAATCACAGCCCTTGACACACAGGGACACACACTCACTGAGAGACACTGACAGTGAAATCACACCCCGTGACACACAGGGACACACACTCACTGAGAGACACTGACAGTAAAATCACACCCCGTGACACACAGGGACACACACTCACTGAGAGACACTGACAGAAAAATCACAGCCCGTGGCACACAGGGACACACACTCACTGAGACACTGACAGTGAAATCACACCCCGTGACACACAGGGACACACACTCACTGAGAGACACTGACACTGAAATCACACCCCGTGACACACAGAGACACACACTCACTGACAGTGAAATCACACCGTGACACACAGGGACACACACTCAATGAGAGGCTGACACTGAAATCACACGCCGTGACACACAGGGACACACACTCAATGAGAGGCTGAGAGTAAAACACAACCCATGACACACAGGGACACACACTCACTGAGACACTGACAGTGAAATCACACCCCTTGACACACAGGGACACACACACACTGACACTGACAGTGAAATCACAGCCCGTGACACACAGGGACGCACACTCACTTAGAGACATTGACAGTGAAACACAACCCGTGACACACAGGGACACACACTCACTGAGACACTGACAGTGAAATCACACCCCGTGACACACAGGGACACACACTCACTGCGAGACACTGACAGTGAAATCACACCCCGTGACACACAGGGACACACACTCACTGAGAGACACTGACAGTGAAATCACACCCCGTGACACACAGGGACACACACTCACTGCGAGACACTGACAGTGAAATCACACCCAGTGACACACAGGGACACACACTCACTGAGACACTAACAGTGAAATCACACCCGTGACACACAGGGACACACACTCACTGAGAGGCTGACCGTGAAATCACAGCCCGTGACACACAGGGACACACACTCACAGAGACTGACAGTGAAATCACACCCTGTGACACACAGGGACACACACTCACTGAGAGTCACTGGCATTGAAAGCACACCCCATGACACACAGGGACACACACTCACTGAGAGACACTGACAGTGAAATCACAGCCCGTGACACACAGGGACACACACTCACTGAGAGACACTGACAGAGAAATCACACCCCGTTACACACAGGGATACACACTCATGAAGACACTGACAGTGAAATCACACCCCGTGACACACAGGGACACACACTCACTGATAGACACTGACAGTGAAATCACAGCCCGTGACTCACAGGGACACACTCACTGAGAGACACTGACAGTGAAATCACTCCCCATGACACACAGTGGCACACACTCACCGAGAGACACTGACAGTAAAATCACAATCCGTGACACACAGGGACACACACTCACTGAGAGACTGACAGTGAAATCACAGCCCGTGACACATAGGGACACACACTCACTGAGAGACTGACAGTGAAATCACACCCCGTGACACACAGGGACACACATTCACTGAGAGACACTGACAGTGAAATCACTCCCCGTGACACATAGGGACACACACTCATTGAGAGACACTGACAGTGAAATCACACCCCGTGACACAGGGACACACACTCACTGAGCGACTGACCATGAAATCACACCGTGACACACAGGGACACACAATCACTGAGAGACACTGACAGTGAAATCACACCACGTGACACACAGGAACACACACTCACTGAGAGACTGACAGTGAAATCACACCCTGTGACACACAGGGACAACAACTCACTGAGTGACTGACAGTGAAATCACACCCTGTGACACACAGCGACACACACTCACTGAGAGACACCGAGTGAAATCACACCCTGTGAGACACAGACACACACACTCACTGAGAGACTGACAGTGAAATCACTCCCCATGACACACAGGGACACATACTCACTGAGGTAAACTGACGATGAAATCACAGCCCGTGACACACAGGGACACACACTCACTGAGAGACACTGACAGTGAAATCACACCCCATGACACACAGGGACACACACTCACTGAGAGACTGACATTGAAATCACAGCCCGTGACACACAGGAACACACACTCACTGAGAGAGACTGACAGTGAAATCACAACTCGTGACACACAGGGACACACACTCACTGTGAGACACTGACCATGAAATCACAACCCGTGACAACCAGGGTCACACAGTCACTGAGACATTGACAGTGAAGTCACACCCAGTGACACACAGGGACACACACTCACTGAGAGACACTGACAGTGAAATCACACCCCGTGACACACAGGGACACACAATCACTGAGAGACTGACAGTGAAATCACACCCCGTGACACACAGGGACACACAGTCACTGAGAGACTGAAAGTGAAATCACACCCCGTGACTCACAGGGACAAACACTCACTGAGACACTGACAGTGAAATCACAGCCGGTGACACACAGGGACACACACTCACTGAGAGACTGACAGTGAAATCAAACCCCGTGACAAACAGTGACACATACTCACTGAGAGACTGACAGTGAAATCACAGCCCGTGACACACAGGGACACACACTCACTGAGAGACACTGACAGTGAAATCACACCCCGTGACACACAGGGACACACACTCACTGAGACACTGACAGTGAAAACACACTCCGTGACACACAGGAACACACACTCACTGAGAGACACTGACAGTGAAATCACACCCCGTGACTCACAGGAACACACACTCACTGAGAGACTGACAGTGAAATCACACCCCGTGACACACAGGGACACACACTCACTGAGAGACACTGACAGTGAAATCACACCCAGTGACACACATTGACACACACTCACTGAGACACTGACAGTGAAATCACTTCCCGTGACAAACAGGGACACACACTCACTGAGAGACACTGACAGTGAAATCACACCCCGTGACTCACAGGAACACACACTCACTGAGAGACGGACAGTGAAATCACTCCCCGTGACACACAGGGACACACATTCACTGAGAGACACTGACAGAGAAATCACAGCCCGTGAAACACAGGGACACACAGACACTGAGAGACTGACAGTGAAATCACACCCCGTGACTCACAGGGACACACACTCACTGAGAGACTGACAGTGAAATCACAGCCCGTGGCACACAGGGACACACACTCACTGAGAGACTGACCGTGAAATCACAGCCCGTGACACACAGGGACACACACACACTCACTGAGAGACTGACCGTGAAATCACAGCCCGTGACACACAGCGACTCTCACTCACTGAGAGACACTGACAGTGAAATCACACCCCGTGACACACAGGGACTCACAATCACTGAGGCACTGACAGTGAAATCACTCCCCGTGACACACAGGGACTCACACTCACTGAGACACTGACAGTGAAATCACACCCCGAGACACACAGGGACACACACTCACTGAGACAATGACAGTGAAATCACAGCCCGTGACACACAGGGACACACACTCACTGAGAGACACTGACAGTGAAATCACACCCCGGGACACACAGGGATACACACTCACTAAGACACTGACAGTGAAATCACATGCCGTGACACACACGGACACACACTCACTGATAGACACTGACAGTGAAATCACTCCCCATGACACGCAGTGTCACACACTCACTGAGAGACACATACAGTGAAATCACTCCCCATGACACGCAGTGTCACACACTCACTGAGAGACACTGACAGTGAAATCACAACCCGTGACACACAGGGACACACACTCACTGAGAGACACTGACAGTCAAATCAAACCCCATGACACACAGGGACACACACTCACTGAGACACTGACAGTGAAATCACACCCCATGGCACACAGGGACACACACTCACTGAGAGACTGACAGTGAAATTACATCCCGTGACACACAGGGACAAACACTCACTGAGACACTGACAGTGAAATCACAGCCCGTGACACACATGGACACAGACTCACTGAGAGACCGACAGTGAAATCACAGCCCGTGACACACAGGGACACACACTCACTGAGAGACTGACAGTGAAATCACAGCCCATGACACACAGGGACACACACTCACTGAGAGACTGACAGTGAAATCACAGCCCGTGACACACAGGGACACACACTCACTGAGAGACACTGACAGTGAAATCACACCCCGTGACACACAGGGAAACACACTCACTGAGAGACACTGTCAGTGAAATCACAACTCGTGACACACAGGGACACACACTCACTGAGACACTGACAGTGAAACCACACCACGTGACACACAGGGACACACACTCACTGAGAGACTGACAGTGAAATCACAACGTGACACACAGGGACACACACTCACTGAGAGACACTGACTGTGAAATCACAGCCCGTGACACACAGGGACACACACTCACTGAGACACTGACAGTGAAATCATACCCCGTGACACACAGGGACACACACTCACTGAGAGACTGACAGTGAAATCACAGCCCGTGACACACAGGGACACACACTCACTGTGTCACTGACAGTGAAATCACAGCCTGTGACACACAGGGACACACACACACTGAGAGACAGACAATGAAATCACACCCCGTGACACACAGGGACACACACTCACTGAGAGACTGAGAGTGAAATCACACCCCGTGACACACAGGGACACACACTCACTGAGAGACACTGTCAGTGAAATCATTCCCCGTTACACACAGGGACACACACTCACTGAGAGACTGACAGTGAAATCACACCCCGTGACACACAGGGACTCGCACTCACTGAGAGACACTGACAGTGAAATCACAACCCGTGACACACAGGGACACTCACTCACTGTGAGACACTGACAGTGAAATCACACCCCGTGACACACAGGGACACACACTCACTGAGAGACACTGACAGTGAAATCACAGCCGGTGACACACAGGGACACACACTCACTGAGAGACACTGACAGTGAAATCACACCCCGTGACACACAGGGACACACTCTCACTGAGAGACACTGACAGTAAAATCACACCCCGTGACACACAGGGACACACACTCACTGAGAGACACTGACAGTAAAATCACAGCCCGGGGCAAACAGGGAAACACACTCACTGAGACACTGACAGTGAAATCTCACCCCGTGACACACAGGGACACACACTCAATGAGAGGCTGACAGTAAAACACAACCCGTGACACACAGGGACACACACTCACTGAGACACTGACAGTGAAATCACACCCCGTGACACACAGGGACACACACACACTGCGAGATACTGACAGTGAAATCACACGCCGTGACAGACAGGGACACACACTCACTGAGAGACATTGACAGTGAAATCACACCCTGTGACACACAGGGACACACACTCACTGCGAGACACTGACAGTGAAATCACACCCAGTGACACACAGAGACACACACTCACTGAGACACTAACAGTGAAATCACACCCCGTGACACACAGGGACACACACTCACTGAGAGGCTGACCGTGAAATCACAGCCCGTGACACACAGGGACACACACTCACTGAGAGACTGACAGTGAAATCACACCCTGTGACACACAGGGACACACACTCACTGAGAGTCGCTGGCATTGAAAGCACACCCCGTGACACACAGGGACACACACTCACTGAGAGACACTGACAGTGAAATCACAGCCCGTGACACACAGGAACACACACTCACTGAGAGACACTGACAGAGAAATCACACCCCATTACACACAGGGATACACACTCACGAAGACACTGACAGTGAAATCACACCCCGTGACACACAGGGACACACATTCACTGATAGACACTGACAGTGAAATCACAGCCCGTGACTCACAGGGACACACTCACTGAGAGACACTGACAGTGAAATCACTCCCCATGACACATAGTGGCACACACTCACCGAGAGACACTGACAGTAAAATCACAATCCGTGACACACAGGGACACACACTCACTGAGAGACTGACAGTGAAATCACAGCCCGTGACACACAGGGATACACACTCACTGAGAGACACTTACAGTGATATCACACCCCATGACACACAGGAACACACACTCACTGAGACACTGACAGTGAAATCACACCCCATGACACACAGGGACACACACTCTCTTAGAGACTGACAGTGAAATCACAGCCCGTGACACACAGGGACACACACTCACTGAGACACTGACAGTGAAATCACAGCCCGTGACACACAGGGACACACACTCACTGAGAGACTGATAGTGAAATCAAAGCCCGTGACACACAGGGAAACAAACTCACTGAGAGACTGACAGTGAAATCACAGCCCATGACACACAGGGATGCACACTCACTGAGACACTGACAGTGAAATCACAGCCCGTGACACACAGGGACACACACTCACTGAGAGACTGACAGTGAAATCACACCCCGTGACACACAGGGACACACACTCTCTAAGAGACACTGACAGTGAAATCACTCCCCGTGACACATAGGGACATACACTCACTGAGAGACACTGAGAGTGAAATCACACCCCGTGATAAACAGTGACACACACTCACTGAGAGACACTGACAGTGAAATCACTTCCCGTGACACACTGGGACATGCACTCACTGAGACACTGACAGTGAAATCACACCCCGTGACATAGAGGGACACACACTCACTGAGAGACTGACAGTGAAATCACACCTTGACACACAGGGACACACACACACTCAGAGACACTGACAGTGAAATCACAGCCCATGACACACAGGGACACACACTCACTGAGAGACTGACAGTGAAATCACACCCCTTGACACATAGGTACACACAGTCACTGAGAGACTGACAGTGAAATCACACCCCGTGACACACAGGGACACAAACTCACTAAGACACTGACAGTGAAATCACAGCCCGTGACACACAGGGACACACACTCACTGAGAGACTGACAGTGAAATCAAACCCCGTGACAAACCGGGGCACACACTCACTGAGACACTGACAGTGAAATCACAGCCCGTGACACACAGGGACACACACTCACTGAGAGACACTGACAGTGAAATCACACCCTGTGACACACAGCGACACACACTCACTGAGAGACACAGAGTGAAATCACACCCTGTGACACACAGGGACAACACTCACTGAGAGACTGACAGTGAAATCACTCCCCGTGACACACAGGGACACATACTCACTGAGATACACTGTCATTGAAATCACAGCCTGTGACACACAGGGACACACACTCACTGAGAGACACTGACAGTGAAATCACACCCCATGACACATGTGGACACACACTCACTGAGACACTGACAGGGAAATCACACCCCGTGACACACAGGCACACACACTCACTGAGAGTCTGACATTGAAACCACACACCGTCACACAGGGACACACACTCACTGCGAGACACTGACAGTGAAATCACAACTCATGACACACAGGGACACACACTCACTGTGAGGCACTGTCCGTGAATTCACAACCCGTGACAACCAGGGTCACACACTCACTGAGACATTGACAGTGAAATCACACCCAGTGACACACAGGGACACACATTCACTGAGAGACACTGACAGTGAAATCACACCCCGTGACACACAGGGACACACAGTCACTGAGAGACTGACAGTGAAATCACACCCCGTGACACACAGGGACACACAGTCACTGAGAGACACTGACAGTGAAATCACACCCCGTGACACAGGGACACACACTCACTGCGAGACACTGACAGTGAAATCACACCCCGTGACACACAGGGACACACACTCACTGAGAGACACTGACAGTGAAATCACACCCCGTGACACACAGGGACACACACTCACTGCGAGACACTGACAGTGAAATCACACCCAGTGACACACAGGGACACACACACACTGAGACACTAACAGTGAAATCACACCCCGTGACACACAGGGACACACACTCACTGAGAGGCTGACCGTGAAATCACAGGCCGTGACACACAGGGACACACACTCACTGAGAGACTGACAGTGAAATCACACCCTGTGACACACAGGGACACACACTCACTGAGAGTCACTGACATTGAAAGCACACCCCGTGACACGCAGGGACACACACTCACTGAGAGACACTGACAGTGAACTCACAGCCCGTGACACACAGGATCACACGCTCACTGAGAGACACTGACAGAGAAATCACACCCCGTTACACACAGGGATACACACTCACGAAGACACTGACAGTGAAATCACACCCCATGACACACAGGGACACACACTCACTGATAGACACAGACAGTGAAATCACAGCATGTGACTCACAGGGACACACTCACTGAGAGACACTGACATTGAAATCACTCCCCATGACACACAGTGACACACACTCACTGAGAGACACTGACAGTGAAATCACACCCAGTGTCACACAGGGACACACACTCACTGAGAGACACTGACAGTGAAATCACACACCGTGACACACAGGGACACACAGTCACTGAGAGACTGACAGTGAAATCACACCCCGTGACACACAGGGACACACAGTCACTGAGAGACTGACAGTGAAATCACACCCCGTGACACACAGGGACACACACTCACTGAGACACTGACAGTGAAATCACAGCCGGTGACACACAGGGACACACACTCACTGAGAGTCTGACAGTGAAATCAAACCCTGTGACAAACAGGGACACACACTCACTGAGACACTGACAGTGAAATCACAGCCCGTGACACACAGGGACACACACTCACTGAGTGACACTGACAGTGAAATCACACCCCGTGACACACAGGGACACACACTCACTGAGAGACTGACAGTCAAATCACACCCCTTGACACATAGGTACACACAGTCACTGAGAGACTGACAGTGAAATCACACCCCGTGACACACAGGGACACAAACTCACTAAGACACTGACAGTGAAATCACAGCCCGTGACACACAGGGACACACACTCACTGAGAGACTGACAGTGAAATCAAACCCCGTGACAAACAGGGACACACACTCACTGAGACACTGACAGTGAAATCACAGCCCGTGACACACAGGGACACACACTCACTGAGAGACACTGACAGTGAAATCACACCCTGTGACACACAGTGACACACACTCACTGAGAGACACAGAGTGAAATCACACCCTGTGACACACAGGGACAACACTCACTGAGAGACTGACAGTGAAATCACTCCCCGTGACACACAGGGACACATACTCACTGAGATACACTGTCATTGAAATCACAGCCCGTGACACACAGGGACACACACTCACTGAGAGACACTGACAGTGAAATCACACCCCATGACACATGTGGACACACACTCACTGAGACACTGACAGGGAAATCACACCCCGTGACACACAGGCACACACACTCACTGAGAGTCTGACATTGAAACCACACACCGTCACACAGGGACACACACTCACTGCGAGACACTGACAGTGAAATCACAACTCATGACACACAGGGACACACACTCACTGTGAGGCACTGTCCTTGAATTCACAACCCGTGACAACCAGGGTCACACACTCACTGAGACATTGACAGTGAAATCACACCCAGTGACACACAGGGACACACACTCACTGAGAGACACTGACAGTGAAATCACACCCCGTGACACACAGGGACACACAGTCACTGAGAGACTGACAGTGAAATCACACCCCGTGACACACAGGGACACACAGTCACTGAGAGACACTGACAGTGAAATCACACCCCGTGACACAGGGACACACACTCACTGCGAGACACTGACAGTGAAATCACACCCCGTGACACACAGGGACACACACTCACTGAGAGACACTGACAGTGAAATCACACCCCGTGACACACAGGGACACACACTCACTGCGAGACACTGACAGTGAAATCACACCCAGTGACACACAGGGACACACACACACTGAGACACTAACAGTGAAATCACACCCCGTGACACACAGGGACACACACTCACTGAGAGGCTGACCGTGAAATCACAGGCCGTGACACACAGGGACACACACTCACTGAGAGACTGACAGTGAAATCACACCCTGTGACACACAGGGACACACACTCACTGAGAGTCACTGACATTGAAAGCACACCCCGTGACACGCAGGGACACACACTCACTGAGAGACACTGACAGTGAAATCACAGCCCGTGACACACAGGGTCACACGCTCACTGAGAGACACTGACAGAGAAATCACACCCCGTTACACACAGGGATACACACTCACGAAGACACTGACAGTGAAATCACACCCCATGACACACAGGGACACACACTCACTGATAGACACAGACAGTGAAATCACAGCATGTGACTCACAGGGACACACTCACTGAGAGACACTGACAGTGAAATCACTCCCCATGACACACAGTGACACACACTCACTGAGAGACACTGACAGTGAAATCACACCCAGTGTCACACAGGGACACACACTCACTGAGAGACACTGACAGTGAAATCACACACCGTGACACACAGGGACACACAGTCACTGAGAGACTGACAGTGAAATCACACCCCGTGACACACAGGGACACACAGTCACTGAGAGACTGACAGTGAAATCACACCCCGTGACACACAGGGACACACACTCACTGAGACACTGACAGTGAAATCACAGCCGGTGACACACAGGGACACACACTCACTGAGAGACTGACAGTGAAATCAAACCCTGTGACAAACAGGGACACACACTCACTGAGACACTGACAGTGAAATCACAGCCCGTGACACACAGGGACACACACTCACTGAGTGACACTGACAGTGAAATCACACCCCGTGACACACAGGGACACACACTCACTGAGAGACTGACAGTGAAATCAAACCCTGTGACAAACAGGGACACACACTCACTGAGAGACTGACAGTGAAATCACTCCCCGTGACACACAGGGACACATACTCACTGAGATACACTGACATTGAAATCACAGCCCGTGACACACAGGGACACACACTTCCTGAGAGACACTGACAGTGAAATCACACCCTGTGACACACAGGGACAACACTCACTGAGAGACTGACAGTGAAATCACTCCCCGTGACACACAGGGACACACACTCACTGAGAGACACTGACAGTGAAATCACACCCCGTGACACATAAGAACATAAGAACATAAGAAATAGGCGCAGGAGTAGGCCAATTGGCCCCTCGAGCCTGCTCCGCCATTCAATAAGATCATGGCTGATCTGATCCTAACCACCAATCCACTATGACAGGACTATCTCCTGAATCTAACAGCATTAGACACACGAAAACAGGAGCAGGATCAGGCTACACGGCCCCTGGGCCCGCTCCGCTACCCACAGGGCCATGACCTATCCGAACCTAGACTCATGTCCAAATTCCTGCCCGCTCCCCGTAACCCTTAATTCCCTTTTCTACTAGGAAACTGTCTATTTCTGTTTTAAATTTATGTAATGATGTAGCTTCGACAGCTTTTTGGGGCAGCATATTCCATGGACCTACCACCCTCTGAGTGAAGTAGTTCCTCCTCATCTCAGTTTTGAAAGAGCAGCCCCTTATTCTAAGACTATGCCCCCTAGTTCTAGTTTCACCCATCATCTGGAACATCCTCCCTGCATCCACCCGATCCAACCCCTTCATAATCTTATATGTTTCAATAAGATCGCCTCTCATTCTTCTGAACTCCAATGAGTAGAGTCCCAATCTACTCAACCTCTCCTCATATGTCCATCCCCTCATCCCCGGGATTAATCGAGTGAACCTTCTTTGTACTGACTCGAGAGCAAGTATGTCCTTTCTTAAGTATGGACACCAAAACTGTATGCAGTATTCCAGGTGCGGTCTCACCAATACCTTGTACAACTGAAGCAATACCTCCCTATTTTTATATTCTATCCCCCTAGCAATGAAAGCCAACATTCCATTGGCCTTCTTAATCACTTGCTGCACCTGCATACTAACCTTTTGAGTTTCGTGCACCAGGACCCCCAGATCCCTTTGTACTTCAGTACTTTCAAGTTTCTTGCCATTAAGATAATAACTTGCTCTACGATTTTTCCTGCCAAAGTGCATAACCTCACACTTTCCAGTATTGTATTCCATCTGCCAAATCTCTGCCCACTTACTTAGCCTGTCTATGTCCCCTTGCAGGTTTTTTATGTCCTCCTCACTCACTACTTTCCCTCCCATCTTCGTATCATCTGCAAACTTTGATGTGTTACACTCGGTCCCCTCCTCCAAATCGTTAATATAGATTGTAAAGAGTTGGGGACCCAGCACTGACCCCTGCGGAACACCACTGGTTACTGATTGCCAGTCTGAATATGAACCATTTATCCCAACTCTCTGCCTTCTGTTAGATAGCCAATCCTCTATCCATGCCAGAATATTACCCCCAATCCCGTGATTTTTTATCTTAAGCAATAATCTTTTGTGTGGCGCCTTGTCAAATGCCTTTTGGAAGCCTAAATACACTACGTCCACTGGTTCACCTTTATCCACCCTATATGTTACTTCCTCAAAGAACTCCAGCAAATTTGTCAAACATGACTTCCCCTTCATAAAACCATGCTGACTTTGTCTTATTAAATTATGATTATCCAAATGTCCTGTTACTGTCTCCTTAATAATGGACTCCAAAATTTTACCTACCACAGATGTTAGGCTAACCGGTCTATAGTTTCCAGCTTTCTGTCTACTGCCCTTTTTAAATAAGGGTGTTACATTAGCAGTTTTCCAGTCTGCCGGGACCTTTGCTGAGTCCAGGGAGTTTTGGAAGATTATTACCAATGCATCCACAATCCCTACCGCCACTTCCCTCAAAACCCTGGGATGTAATCCATCAGGTCCAGGTGATTTATCCGCCTTGAGTCCCATTATTTTACCAAGTACTACTTCCTTAGTGATTTTAATCATATTTAGCTCCTCCCCCCCTATAGCCCCCTGCTTGTCAAGTGTTGGGATATTCTTGGTGTCCTCTACTGTAAAGACTGATACAAAATATTCATTCAGTGTTTTTGCCATCTCCATATTTCCCACCATTAATTTCCCGGTCTCATCCTCTAAGGGACCAACATTTACTTTAGCCACCCTTTTTCTTTTTATATAACTATAAAAACTCTTACTATCTGTCTTTATATTTTTTGCTAATTTACTTTCATAATCTATCTTCCCTTTCTTAATCAATCTTTTTGTTATTTTTTGCTGTCTTTTAAAGTTTTCCCAATCCTCTATCCTCCCACTAGATTTGGCTACCTTATATGCCCTTGTTTTTAGTTGAATACTATCCTTAATTTCTTTACTTAGCCACGGATGGCTGTCTTTTCTTTTACACCCTTTTTTTCTCAGTGGAATATACTTTTTTTGGAATTTGTAAAATAACTCCTTAAATGTACACCACTGATCATGTATCGTCTTATCCTTTAACCTATTTTCCCAATCCACTTTACTCAATTCCGCTCTCATACCTTCATAGTCTCCTTTATTCAAGCTTAGCACGCTTGTTTGAGATACAGCCTCCTCACCCTCTAACTGAATATGGAATTCAACCATGTTATGGTCACTCATTCCAAGGGGATCCTTTACTAGGACATTTTTAATTAATCCTGTCTCGTTACACAGGACCAGATCTAAGGTTGCTTGCCCCCTGGTCGGTTGAGTTACATACTGCTCAAGAAACCCATCCCTAATACACTCAATGAACTCATCCTCAAGGCAGCCCTGCCCAATTTGATTCGTCCAATTTATATGATAGTTAAAATCCCCCATAATTATAGATGTTCCCTTATTACAAGCCTCAACTATTTCCTGATTGATACTCCGTCCAACCGAGTTGCGACTGTTTGGAGGCCTATATACTACACCCACTAGTGTTTTTTTCCCCTTATTATTCCTTATCTTCACCCAAACTGTTTCATTATCCTGATCCTTTGACCCAATATCATTTCTCTGTATTACAGTGATTCCTTCCTTTATTAACATAGCCACCCCACCTCCCCTTCCTTCCTGCCTGTCCTTCCTGATTGTTAAATAACCTGGTATGTTTAATTCCCAGGCATTATCGCCCTGCAGCCATGTTTCTGTAATGGCCACAAGATCATACCCATATGTAGCTATTTGTGCCTTTAACTCGTCTATTTTGTTACGAATGCTACGTGCATTCAGATAGAGAACTTTCAAATATGTTTTGTGAAACTTAGTTCCTGCTATTGCCCTTTTTATTACTTTACCTTTTACTCCACAACTTCTACCCCTTCCTGACACGCTCTGCTTTTTAATTTCCCCACTGCTACCTAAGTCTTTGACCTTCTCTGTTGTCATTTTTATTATTTGCTCTCTAGGAACCACACACTCACTGAGATACTGACAGGGAAATCACACCCCGTGACACACAGGCACACACACTCACTGAGAGACTGACATTGAAATCACACACCGTCACACAGGGACACACACACACTGCGAGACACTGACAGTGAAATCACAACTCGTGACACACAGGGACACACACACACTGTGAGACACTGTCCATGAAATCACAACCCGTGACACACAGGGACACACAGTCACTGAGAGATTGACAGTGAAATCACACCCCGTGACACGCAGGGACACACAGTCACTGAGAGACACTGACAGTGAAATCACACCCCGTGACACACAGGGACACACACTCACTGCGAGACACTGACAGTGAAATCACAGCCCGTGACACACAGGGACACACACTCACTGAGAGACTGACATTGAAATCACACACCGTCACACAGGGACACACACACACTGTGAGACACTGACAGTGAAATCACAACTCGTGACACACAGGGACACACACACACTGTGAGACACTGTCCATGAAATCACAACCCGTGACACACAGGGACACACAGTCACTGAGAGATTGACAGTGAAATCACACCCCGTGACACGCAGGGACACACAGTCACTGAGAGACACTGACAGTGAAATCACACCCCGTGACACACAGGGACACACACTCACTGCGAGACACTGACAGTGAAATCACACCCCGTGACACACAGGGACACACACTCACTGAGAGACACTGACAGTGAAATCACACCCCGTGACACACAGGGACACACACTCACTGCGAGACACTGACAGTGAAATCACACCCAGTGACACACAGGGACACACACTCACTGAGACACTTACAGAGAAATCACACCCCGTGACACACAGGAACGCACACTCACTGAGAGGCTGACCATGAAATCACAGCCCGTGACACACAGGGACACACACTCACTGAGAGATTGACAGTGAAATCACACCCTGTGACACACAGGGACACACACTCATTGATAGACACTGACAGTGAAATCACAGCATGTGACTCACAGGGACACACTCACTGAGAGACACTGACAGTGAAATCACTCCCCATGACACATAGTGACACGCACTCACTGAGAGACACTGACAGTAAAATCACAGCCCGTGACACACAGGGACACACACTCACTGAGAGACAATTACAGTGAAATCACACCCCATGACAGACAGGGACACACACTCACTGAGACACTGACAGTGAAATCACACCCCATGGCACACAGGGACACACACTCTCTTAGAGACTGACAGTGAAATCACAGCCCGTGACACACAGGGACACACACTCACTGAGACACTGACAGTGAAATCACCACCCGTGACACACAGGGACACACACACACTTTGAGACTGACAGTGAAATCACAGCCCGTGACACACAGGGACACAAACTCACTGAGAGACTGACAGTGAAATCACAGCCAATGACACACAGGGACACACACTCACTGAGACACTGACAGTGAAATCACAGCCCGTGACACACAGGGACACACACTCACTGAGAGACTGACAGTGAAATCACACCCCGTGACACACAGGGACACACACTCTCTGAGAGACACTGACAGTGAAATTACTCCCCGTGACACATAGGGACACACACTCACTGAGAGACACTGAGAGTGAAATCACACCCCGTGACACACAGGGACACACACTCACTGAGAGACACTGACAATGAAATCACTTCCCGTGACACACTGGGACACACACTCACCGAGACACTGACAGTGAAATCACACCCCGTGACATACAGGGACACACACTCACTGAGAGACTGACAGTGAAATCACACCGTGACACACAGGGACACACACTCACTGAGAGACTGACAGTGAAATTACACCCCGTGACACACAGGGACACACACTCACTGAGACAATGACAGTGAAATCACAGCCCGTGACACACAGGGACACACACTCACTGAGAGACTGACAGTGAAATCAAACCCCGTGACAAGCAGGGACACACACTCACTGAGACACTGACAGTTAAATCACAGCCCGTGACACACAGGGACACACACTCACTGAGAGACACTGACAGTGAAATCACACCCTGTGACACACAGGGACACACACTCACTGAGAGACACAGAGTGAAATCACACCCTGTGACACACAGGTACACACACTCACTGAGAGACCAACAGTGAAATCACTCCCCGTGACACACAGGGACACATACTAGCTGAGATACACTGACATTGAAATCACAGCCCGTGACACACAGGGACACACACTCACTGAGAGACACTGACAGTGAAATCACACCCCATGACACATGTGGACACACACTCACTGAGACACTGACAGTGAAATCACACCCCGTGACACACAGGCACACACACTCACTGTGAGACACTGTCCGTGAAATCACAACCCGTGACAACCAGGGTCACACACTCACTTAGACATTGACAGTGAAATCACACCCAGTGACACACAGGGACACACATTCACTGAGAGACACTGACAGTGAAATCACACCCCGTGGCACACAGGGAGACACAGTCACTGAGAGACTGACAGTGGTATCACACCCCGTGACACACAGTCACTGAGAGACTGACAGTGAAATCACACCCCGTGACACACAGGGACACACACTCACTGAGACACTGACAGTGAAATCACAGCCGGTGACACACAGGGACACACACTCACTGAGAGACACTGACAGTGAAATCACACCCCGTGACACACAGTGACACACACTCACTGAGAGACTGACAGTGAAATCAAACCCTGTGACAAACAGGGACACACACTCACTGAGACACTGACAGTGAAATCACAGCCCGTGACACACAGGGACACACACTCACTGAGAGACACTGACAGTGAAATCACACCCCGTGACACACAGGGACACACACTCACTGAGAGACTGACAGTGAAATCACACCCTGTGACACACAGGGACATACACACACTGAGAGACTGACAGTGAAATCACACCCTGTGACACACAGGGACACACACTCACTGAGAGACACAGAGTGAAATCACACCCTGTGACACACAGGGACACATACTCACTGAGAGACTGACAGTGAAATCACTCCCCGTGACAGACAGGGACACACACTTCCTGAGAGACACTGACAGTGAAATCACACCCCGTGAGACATGTGGACACACACTCACTGAGACACTGACAGCGAAATCACACCCCGTGACACACAGGGACACACACTCACTGAGAGACTGACCTTGAAATCACACCCCGTGACACACAGGGACACACACTCACCGAGAGACACTGACAGTGAAATCACAACTCGTGACACACAGGGACACACATTCACTGTGAGACACTGACCGTGAAATCGCAACCCGTGACAACCAGGTTCACACACTCACTGAGACATTGACAGTGAAATCACACCCAGTGACACACAGGGACACACACTCACTGAGAGACACTGACAGTGAAATCACATCCCGTGACACACAGGGACACACACTCCCTGAGAGACACTGACAGTGAAATCACACCCCGTGACACACAGGGACACACACTCACTGAGAGACTGACAGTGAAATCACAGCCCGTGACACACAGGGACACACACTCACTGAGAGACACTGACAGTGAAATCACACCCCGTGACACACAGGGACACACACTCACTGAGAGACACATACAGTGAAATAACACCCCGTGACACACAGGGACACACACTCACTGAGAGACTGACAGTGAAATCACAGCCCGTGACACACACGGACACACACTCATTGAGAGACACTGACAGTGAAATCACATCCCGTGACAAACAAGGACACACACTCACCGAGAGACACATACAGTGAAATAACACCCCGTGACACACAGGGACACACACTCACTGAGAGACTGACAGTGAAATCACAGCCCGTGACACACAGGGACACACACTCACTGAGAGACACCGACAGTGAAATCACTCCCCATGACACACAGGGACACACACTCACTGAGAGACACTGACAGTGAAATTACACCCCGTGACACACAGGTACACACACTCACTGAGAGACACTGACAGTGAAATCACACCCCGTGACACACAGGGACACACACTCACTGAGACACTGACAGTGAAATCACACCCCGTGACTCACAGGGGCACACACTCACTGAGAGACTGACAGTGGAATCACACCCCGTGACTCACAGGGACACACACTCACTGAGACACTGACAGTGAAATCAGAGCCCGTGACACACAGGGACACTCACTCACTGAGACACTGACAGTGAAATCACACCCCGTGACTCACATAGACACACACTCACTGAGAGACTGACAGTGAAATCACACCCCGTGACACACGGGGACACACACTCACTGAGACACTGACAGTGAAATCACACCCCGTGACACACAGGAACACACACTCACTGAGAGACTGACAGTGAAATCACACCCCGTGTCACACACTCACACCGAGAGAAATTATTGAAGAAATCACTCCCAGTGACACATTGCGAGGCACTGCTAAATAATGAACTCTGGCTGAAGAAATCACTGTCACTAAGTAAGTCACACTGTGGCACATACATTGAGCGAGACTCTCAAATATTGCCCAAGACATTGATAGAAAATAGACTTGCATTGATATAGTACCTTTCATGACCTCATGACGTCCCAAAGCACTATATAGCCAATGAAGTACTTTTGAAGTGTAGTTACTGTTGTAACCTGGAAAACGCGGCAGCCAATTTGTGCACAGCAAGTTCCCACAAACAGTAATGTGATAATGACCAGTTCATTTTTTTTTACTGATGTTGATTGAAGGTTACATATTGGCCAGGAAACTGGGGATAAATCTCCTGCTCTTCTTCAAATTAGTGCTATGGGTTCTTTTACATCCACCTGAGAGAGCAGACAGGGCCTCGGTTTAACATCTCATCCAAAAGACTGCACCTCCGACAGTGTAGCACTCCCTTTGTACTGTATTGCAGTGTCAGCCTGGATTTTATACTCAAGTCTCTTGAGTGGGGCTTTGCACCCACAAACTTCTGACTCAAGAGGTGAGAGTGCTACCCATTTAGCCACAGCTGATGGAGAAATTACACTCAGTGACACAGAGACACAGACACTCACAAAACCGGAGGGAGAGAGAAATAGAGGAATTGCACCCAGTGAAGTCCAATTACAACTCATTTCAACATAGTGAAACCTCTTTTTGCTGAACTTGGATATAAAGCTGACAATGAACTTGTATAGTGACAAATCCTCTGTTCATGATCTATTGAAGCAAAATGTGTTTGTACTGAATTCAGATATTGTAAAACTCTTATGGTGATCATGAACCACATGAAAGTTTGCTTATAGTGATCAGGAATACTATCATTGTCTGCTTATAGTGATCAGAAATACTCTGGAAGTCTGCTTATAGTGATCAGCAATAGAATGAAACTTTGCTTAAAGTAAAATGAAACGTAGCAGGATTAAATACAGAAAGTGCTGGAAATATACAGTGAGTCCATCTGTATCTGAAAAGAGAAAGCGGCGGTTTAACATTTTGGTGTCGTCTTTATTTCCTCTTATCCACTATTCATAACAATCTCAGATACACTGACACCCCATTTGCGCTGAATTTTGAAATAAAGCAATTTACAGTCCTGTGCTATAGTGAACTGAAACACTAAAACTCCACTCACTGTTAACATGGGGGATTTGCTGTAATTCTGCTTGTGGTAATAATCTGTCCACAGTAAATGCGTGAAAATCCATTTCTATTAAATAAAAGGTATTGGAATTTGGCTCATGGCTAAACATTTAGTGAATTGAGATACAGTTACACCGTATGCATCATAAACGCAGATATAGCGAAGCTCAGACTGTAAATGAACTCTTTTTATAATGACAAAACCCTGCTTCTCCATGTAAATGAACAATGGTGATGCTCATTTTATACTGAAATTACTATTCATTGACAGTGACAATATGAGTACTAGTCTTTTGTAGGTCAGCTCATACAGATTACTGGAACGTGCCTGACAAATTAATAAAAATCAGTCTCATTATTCATAAAGCATGTTATCTGTCTCTACATATTGGCTGAACCTCCTAATTATATTAAAAAGAACCAGATGAGCTCTAGCACAGGAGTCAATCAGTCTCAGGGTTGCATTTATTATTTTTTTTGCAAAACGTGCAGCCATTTATCGGTCAGATTCACAGCCCAGAACGCAGTTCATTGTTTCAATTAAAGAGTCTTTAAATTGCTGTTTGAATCAAAGTCAGCAATATAGCAATTTCAAATTGAGCTAACTGTTCACTGTAACTGAAGTGCAATTAAATGGCAACTCTGTTTTATCAAACTGTCACTCAGTACCACCCCATCTTCTGTTTCCTAGTTTGAAATATTTTATGGCAATTTTACTATCAAAACAGTTACAGCTTATTTCTTATATATCAAACCTTTTGTCACATTCTCTGATATTTAATGATGAGTTCATCCAAAAAAATGGCCAAATCTTGTTGGAGCGAATGCTGTTGGGTAAACGTTTTCCTGCACCCTTCAGCTCGAGAATCCTTTGCAGTGTACCTTGCTGGAACTGGGAGCTGATAACGGTGAGGTGAGGGCAACGGTGTAGCTGGGACCTAGTGAACAGTGCGACCAACAGTGTATCTCCTTCACCAATGATATTTGAGGATTGAGAAAGAAACAGAGGAATGACAGAGAAGGAGGGTGAATTAAAGTAGGTGAATTAGAATCAAATCAGGCACAGAAAGAGAAATAAAGAGCGGGAAAGTAAAATTGGGTTAAGAGAGAAAGAATAAAAGAGACAGAAAGAAAAAGTAAGAAAAACATTTGGCTGATTTGTGCATTATTAACGGCGTGCATTGTTAAGACACTGTTATTTTACCAGTGTAGGAACTGGGGTTCCTAGCCGAAGAATTGAGATCGACTCAGAAAATCAAAAACAATAAAATTTAATGAACAAACGAAGCTGTACAGGAAACTGTAGGATACAATGCAAATAGGTCTGGTCTGCTTGAAAGCCTCTCTGGAAACTGCTAGAAGGTTCCGAGCTCAACTGCTAGCAGGTTCCTAGCTCAACTGCTAGCAGGTTCTGAGCTCAACTGCTAGAAGGTTCCGAGCTCTACTGCTAGAAGGTTCCGAGCTCTGACGTCATGACGTCATCATGTTCTTCCTGCCGTTGAGAGATCACGTGACGGACGACATGACGTCATCACGCGGAGTACAGGAAAGAAGCCCTAGTACAGTTAACAGATACATTAAAGGTGCAGCCCCCAGCTGTACTACATTGCTGTAAAAGGTATTGTATAATATTGTCCGTAATCCTCTGGTGGTTCCGCCACATGCGCCCCCCTAGAATTGCTTTTAACAGAGAAGGTAAGGCGAGAAGGGGGTCTGACGAGTCTGTCCGACCGACTGCGATACCCGGCAGCTGGAACGGAGCGCTAGAAGACGAACTGGCCATTGGCTATGGTTGGGATGACGCCACAGGCGGAGGAGAAGAAGAGGCCGGCTGTGGTCGACCCGGTGAGGTGGGCACTGGCGACTCGGCGGATGACTGTGGCTGTACTGGACCGGCAGTCGAAGGTGGACGACCACGACGAGGCGGATGAGCGGTGACGACTGGTTCACTCAGATCCAGATGCGCCAGTTTCAACCAGTCGATGGAGATGTGGTCAGGCTTACCGCCGACGTCGACTGTGAAGGACTTGTCACCTGACGAGATGACGCGGAACGGACCCGTGTAAGGCGGTTTGAGCGGGTTTTTGCAAACATCCTGCCGAATGAACACATATTCTGCGCTCTTAAGATCCACCGGGACATGGGAGCGCTGCAGGTCATGATACGACATAGGCACTGGGATGAAATTCCTAGCCGCTTCCTGGTGGCTGACGAGCTGCTGAGCTGGGGACCAGGGTTCCGTGTGAGGAGGAAGAAAATCGCCAGGCACTCTGAGTGGTTGGCCGTAAACCAGCTCTGCTGAAGATGAATGCAGGTCGTCCTTAGGTGCCGTGCGAAGACCTAGCAGCACCCAAAGGAGCCTGTCCACCCAACTAGGCCCACGGAGACTAGCACGCAGTGCGGCTTTAAAGGACCTGTGGAATCTTTCACACAGACCGTTCGCCTGTGGATGGTAGGCGGTGGTACGATGAAGCTTGGTGCCCAAACCTTGAGCTACGGCGTTCCAAAGCTCAGAGGTAAATTGAGGCCCCCGGTCGGAGGAGATGTCAGCCGGTACCCCGAACCGAGCTACCCACGACGAGATGAAGGCTCTGGAGACGTCTGCCGCTGTGGTGGTAACCAAAGGAATTGCCTCTGGCCACCTGGTGGTGCGGTCTACCACGGTGAGGAGGTGAGTGTACCCGCGAGAGGAAGGGACAGGACCAACCAGGTCCACGTGCACATGGTCGAATCGACGCTCCGGAACCGAAAAAGTGGCGACTGGGGCTTTAACATGGCGTTGTATCTTGGACTTCTGGCAACTCACGCAGGTATTGGTCCAGTCACGGACGTCGAGATGCATGCCCTTCCAGACGAATTTCTTTGCCTTGAGTCATTGTGACGCTCTCATGCCAGGGTGTGCAAACCCGTGGATAGTGTCGAAAATTCTCCTGCGCCATTCGACTGGAACGATTGGACGTGAGACGCCCATCGAGATGTCACACAGGAGTGTGGTCCCTGCGGCCTGGAAACTGACATCAGCCACTTGTAAGCTGGAAGGTGCGGTCTGGTATGCCTGCACTTCAGGGTCTGCCTTCTGTTCTTTTGCCAAACCAACATAGTCGACTCCCAGGTGTATTGCATGGAGCTGGGCGCGGGAGAGACAATCCGCCACCAGGTTGTCTTTGCCCGAGACATGTTGTATGTCGGTTGTAAATTCAGATATGTACGTAAGATGACGTCGTTGCCGTGCCGACCATGGTTCCGCTGTCTTGGCCATTGCAAAAGCAAGTGGCTTGTGGTCTACAAAAGCCGTGAATGGGCGTCCTTCCAGTAGGAAGCGAAAATGGCGGATGGCCAGAAACAATGCCAACAACTCCCTATCAAAAGTACTATACTTGCGTTCGTTCTTCCGCAATTGGCGGCTGAAGAAAGCCAGTGGTTGCCATGTGCCGTCAACCTACTGCTCCTGTACTGCCCCGATGGCATAATCAGATGCGTCGGTGGTAAGGGCAATGGTTGCACCCGGAAGGGGATGTGCCAACATGGTCGCAGCAGCCAAAGCGTTCTTAGTATCGAGGAAAGCCTGGTCCATCTGGGGTGTCCAATCGATCGGGTGTTTGCCCGATTTACCTCTGAGGGCCTCGTACAAAGGTTGCATCAACAATGCCGCCTTGGGGACGAACCGATGATAAAAATTGACCATTCCCAGAAATTCCTGGAGGGCCCTGACGGTCTGAGGAAGAGGGAACGAGGTGACTGCTTCCACCTTTGTGGCCAGCGGGACGGCGCCTTCTGAGGTGATTCTGTGTCCCAGGAAATCAATGCTGTGCAACCCAAACTGGCACTTGGCCGGGTTGATAATAAGGCCATGTTGGCTGAGACGAGAAAAAAGGGTACGCAAGTGCGTAATGTGTTCTTTCGTGCTGTTACTGGCAATAAGGATGTCGTCTAGGTAGACGAAGATGAACGGCAGATCGCGCAACACGGAATCCATGAGACATTGGAAGGCCAAACGGCATACGAAGGAACTCAAAAAACCCGAAAGGTGTGATGACGGCAGTTTTGGGGATGTCCTGAGGATGCACGGGCACTTGATGATAGCCTCGGACGAGGTCCACTTTGGAAAAGATGGAATTCCCTGCCAGATGGGCTGAAAAATCCTGAATGTGAGGAATTGGGTACTGATCCGGTGTGGTAGCCTCATTCAGGCATCTGTAGTCGCCGCATGGTCGCCATCCGCCGCCCGGCTTAGGAACAATTTGTAATGGCGAGGACCCAGGACTATTCGAACGTCGAATAATACCCAGGCGTTCCATTGTATGGAACTCCGCCTTGGCGGCCGCGAGTTTACCGGGTTCCAGCCTTCGAGCTCTCGCATAAACGGGGGATCCTGTCGTGGTAATGTGGTGCGCCACACTGTGCCTTGCGACTGAAGAAGAAAATGTGGGCCTGGTGAGTTCAGGGAACTCACTGAGAAGACGAGAGAACTTATTTGGAGATGGGATTGCACAGGCAACTGACCAAGACATCGCGGTGTTTCAGTGGCAGGAGACCGAGTGAAAAGTGGAGGCACTGATTAGCCGACAGTGTCAGACGTCGACGAGAAACCCGTTTGTGCAGAAGAAATCTGCCCCCAGGATGGCCTGTGAGACTTTCGCTGTGATGAACTCCCAAACAAAACGTTGGCCGCCAAAACTCAACTGGACCCTACGCTTTCGGAACGTGCGAATGACCACACCATTGGCTGCCTCGAGGGGGGGACCTTGACCGCCGGATTGAAGATCCAGCTTCGACGCTGGTAGGATACTGCACTGGGAGCCAGTATCACAGAGAAAACATCGCCCTGACAGGGAGTCTGTAATGTATAGGAGTTTCGCTGCGGACCCGACGGCCATCGCAACTCCGGCACGTCCCTTAGGCCTTATTGATCTTCTCAGAAACCGCTGGTTTGAGGTAGGTTTTTTTTTGGTGAGAAACTGCAGGGCGGACGGCAATTTCTGGCCTTCGCACCGAAACGAGCGTGGTATGCACACCAGCCTGCAGGAGGAGGAGTCGGATTTGCTCTTGTGGGGGATGGGCGCCTCGTGGCTGCACAAGATTGTTGTGAGACGGTGAATATTTTATCCGCTTCCGCGGCGAGTTCAGCACAATCCGTGATCACGGAATTGGCCAAGGCCATCTGTACTGGCTCTGGTAGTTGACAGAGAAACAGCTCGCGGAACAGAAAACATTGCGATTCCGAGCCCAAAAGCATGACCATTTGGCTCATGAGCTCTGAGGGTTTTGAATCCCCGAGGCCGGGCATGGAGATAAGTCTGCGAGTGCGCTCTGACTTGGACAGACCGAAAATCTGCAGTAAACGTGCCTTTAAAGCTTCATACTTGCCATCGTTCGGTGGACTCTCGAGGAGGCTGACAACCCGCGAGGCCGTGGCACTGTCGAGGGCGGAGACCACATAATAATAACAGGTCGAATCCGCTGTTACTCCCCGGATTGCAAATTGGGCTTCCGCCTGGAAAAACCACGCGGCCGGTTTTTGCTCCCAAAATTGCAGCAGTTTGAGGGTGACGGTGTTCATGTCCATGATGTAACTTCAACGAAAATTGTTCAAAGAAATCGGGGCCACCAATGTAGGAACTGGGGTTCCTAGCCGAAGAATTGAGATCGACTCAGAAAATCAAAAACAATAACATTTAATGAACAAATGAAGCTGTACAGGAAACTGTAGGATACAATGCAAATAGGTCTGGTCTGCTTGAAAGCCTCTCTGGAAACTACTAGAAGGTTCCGAGCTCAACTGCTAGCAGGTTCTGAGCTCAACTGCTAGCAGGTTCCGAGCTCAACTGCTAGAAAGTTCCGAGCTCTACTGCTAGAAGGTTCCGAGCTCAACTGCTATAAGGTTCCGAGCTCTACTGCTAGAAGGTTCCGAGCTCTGACGTCATGACGTCATCACGTTCTTCCCACCGTTGAGAGATCACGTGACGGACGGCATGATGTCATCACGCGGAGTACAGGAAAGAAGCCCGAGTACAGTTAACAGATACATTAAAGGTGCAGCCCCCAGCTGTACTACATTGCTGTAAAAGGAATTATATAATATTGTCTGTAATCCTCTGGTGGTTCCGCTACACCAGGAAGATTTGGCCCATTGACTACCTTATTCTTAACTATTACTCATTTCCCAACCCCCGCCCCACCCCCCGCCACCGACCCCCACCATTTTAAATTTATTGCTCCTGACTTTCACGATCCCTTGCTAGGTACCATTTCCCACTCTGGTGAGCATGCTCGGGAATTATCAGGAGTATCTTGGGGAGCATCCGCCACTGATTTATCCACCCTAGCCTTTGGTACCACATTCAATTCAATTCAATTCAATTTTATTTGTCATATATGCAGCAGACGTGTGTACTGCACAATGAAATGTTGATTTTTACGAGTCCTCCCAACATTGGAATAAATATGGCATAACAATAATAAAATACTAATAGAAATACTAATAGAAAGACAGTAATAATAAATAAAACAACAGTAATAAATAATAATAAATTAATCGTTCATGAGTCTTATGGCCTGGGGGTAGAAGCTGTTTCGAAACCTGTTGGTACGAGACCATATGCTTCGGTATCTCTTACCGGACGGGAGCAGGGCGAAGAGGTTGTGGCTGGGGTGACTCGTGTCTTTAATGATTCTCAGGGTTCACATCTAATGTGCACCAAGTCTGTGACAGCACGGCTGAGGTCAGGGATTAGCCATATGAGGAATCAGGTTACTATTCTGTGGCGCAATTTATTGCGCTGTGCCACCACACAACGACTATTCTAACTGAAGATTGAGTGGCTGGGGCTTTTCAGGAGAAGTATTTCCATTCACGATTCTGATCTGTAGCTGTGTCAACCCTTGTAACAGCCGCAGATCACATTTGCCTTTCTTTATTTGATTTTCATTTATTTCATTTAACTACTACAGTTTTGCTGCGAGATAGCATAAAAAATGTAATAGCTGTAAACCATTATAATGAAGCATCAGCGCGTTGGAACTCAATTACATCAACGTGTTATTTAAAATCCAATCTTAAAATACATTTTTAAAAATCCAAATCGATCCAAGTTTTTCCAAGTAAATGTCAATGATGCTACATCAGTACACTTCATGTAGTGTTGGCTAGTGTATAAAACAGTGGTACTTATATCCCATCAGAGGACAGCTACTTCCCCACAGTAATGAAGGACAAATCAGTAGGTGGGTCTACCCATGCCACTGTTCCCTCGCCTCCCACCTTATATTCCTGTAGCTTAGCCTTAAGGCCCTTGCCCCCAATTCTTCTCCAGTCAGAAGATCAGAGAGGAGGCAGATAATCAGTTTGCAGGTAAGTCCCTTTTGTTTTGAGAGACATTGAGCCATAGATCAGCTGGGTGCTCATCGACAGCAGCTAGAAGGCCCTGACCCTGGCTGCTGCTGGCCTCTGATGATAACAATTCTGTAAGGATTTCGGGGGCTTCTTTTAACTGGTTTAAGGTAATCTACCTGGCCAGCAGTCTTTTTGCTGCTGCACTCTAAACCAATTTACAAACAGCGGTTTCGAATCGCTACCCCTCCTTTAGTTCTGGGTGGAGGAACTTATAATTAATGATATTAAAACAGAACACGTGGTTTGGATGAGAGAAAAAAAATCAAGCTTTATTAACTAAAAGAAACTACAATCACAATATCAAACTATCCCACACGAACACAGTAAAATTGTAAAACAATATATCAAGGGGGTACACACGGCAAAAACGAGGGATACAATGGCTACAATGTATTTAAACAATCTTAGCAATTCCCTTAAATCACCATCCCCCCCCCTTAACTCCTGCTAGGTTGCCTTGTTGAGAGTCAGAAAATCTCTGCTCACATGGAGTCAGAAACTCTGCCGACATGTGGTCCAGCGAAGAGAGAGAGAGAGAGAGAGAGAGAGCTCACCTATGTCCCAGGAAGTCAAGAGAGTCAAGAGTCAAGAGCGCGAGCTGGCTGCTCAGCCTTTTTTTATACCTGGTGAGCCCCTCACATCCTGCCTTACAAGGGCTGTGTGCAAAATTAACCCCAAAGCTGTGATAGGCTAACTCAAAGTGGTTAGATTGAGTGAATGTGATTTTCAGAGCTCCCTTTGCTGAAACAAAAGGGAGATACATCTGCTCTATAGTCCAGTACTGGGTGATTGGAAACCCATTCAAGATACAAAGAGTCTCTTCTGCAGTTTAGGTGTATCCACTCGATATACAAACAAATGCTAATAGCATTCAATTGCTTTATAAACAAAGCAATGTCCTTTGTCTTCATTGAACCTTACTTCCAGACACAGAAAGCTGCATTCCAAACCTCTTTTGTCATTCGGCCATGTGGTGTGACAGCCATTTTATCCCTGGAAATTTAAAAAGCACATTGCCCAGGGATACTTTAATCAAAAAACATGAATCTTCAGAACTGTAAATTATTGCGAATTCTTACAGTCCGCCCTTGGATACTTCCAGCTTGCTTGTAGTATCCTCTTGAAGAAATGAGCAATAATTTCTGACCCCCCACAAACAACCATCCCCTGTATTTACCTAATAGCTATCTGCCACTGATCCCCGTCCCGTCTATTCCCCTTAAATTCAAGAAAAAAAAAACCATGGTACGGTAGGCATCTTACAGATACTTCAGTTTTTCAATAAGGGGTCTCATACCCCTACACGCTTGTAAAATTATACAGTGTAAACCAAATTTACAATCACTTTTTTTTTACATCATAAGTTATTACAAAATGTTGCAATCTTAGTTACACGATGTACTCAAAAATTATCGCAAGCACGGAGAGGGTCCTACGCCTCTGCTCAACTTGGAGTTGTCACAAACTGGTCCCAAGCACGGAGAGGACCTCACGCCTCTGCTCAACTTGGGGCTGCAACACAAAATACAAAAAATCATTAAACAACATGCTTATGAACCCCGATCATCACGGGCCGATGATGGGTCGCGAAATTCGAGTGGGTATTGCTCCTCCCACTCGGGCAGTAAAAGTACCTTCCACCCCCCTTTGATCGGCTTAAACTTTAAAACAGGCAGAATGGATTTAGCGACCAGCCTGCTCCGACAGCCCCGAGCCGTTCCCTTGTCCTTTTGTGGAGGCGGGGTACCCCTCACGTTTAAAATTACCTTCCACAGACCGAGACCGGGGAGTATGGGATCTCATGACTCCCGGTCCCTCCCCCTCCCGTCTTCCCTCGACTGGCTGCAGAAAATGATGGATGCCTGTGTGGCGGCACTCTCTGGCCCCACACTGATCTGGCCACCCACTCATCCTTCCCAGCCACACTTATCTTCTTTGCCCGTGGGCCCCCGGGTGAGTTCCTCCCTCCCCCGACCGCACCCACGCGACTCTTGGGTCTCCCCCTCCTCTATACAATCATCCCGGGCCATCACCACCCACCCCCGGGGAACGCGCCCCTATGACCAGGCGCCCGCGCTTCCCCATCGTGACTCAACAGCGAGGTCTCCCGCACGTGAACTTCGGTCAGGATAGTGCTGGGTTGGGGGCCATGCCCCACCCAGCTGGGGCCATCTCCTCCCCGTAGGAGGAGTAGGCAAGTTCCTCCAGACTCTGTCCAATTTTTCCCGAAGATCGCTGCGGGGTCTCCTGGATTCGTCCAGTGGCGAGGTGATCCCCAACATTCCGTATCTTCATTCGATGTCCAGCTCGGGCTGGGCGAACATGGCTGCTTCATTTTCCAATCTCCTGCAAAAACTTAAAAGGACATGCAGCCAGGTCTCACTGACCTGCTGCCTTAGGTGGAGACATGGTCGGGTCCCTTGACCTTGGACCAAAATACAAACATTTGGCACACATGTGAACTTAAACTCTTTGCTTAAACTTAAAACTAGTTAAATCAACAAAACTTAAAATACCTTAAAAGCACGCTATATACACATACATAGCTATAATACAAATGCCGCCCGTCTCCGGACGGCCAGTCTAATCTCTGGCACTGTCACAGATTGCTGCTGGCTGCAGCGAAGCTGGACTGCCTCCTGTCTCTGGTCCCCCGCAGCTTATGGCTGTTGAGTGGGGGCCTCTGTTCTCTGGCTTTTCCCTGGCTCGGGAAACCGTCCTACTCCACTGTAAAGTGGGTGACCATGCTTTCTTAGGCTGGGGCACCCGCTGAGACCTTCTGAGGGGTGTCTCTATGGGGGAAACTTTGGCTGGCGGACCCTGAGCTTGGGTCACAGCCCCAGCTGGCTGGGAACCTTCTCCCCCATGTCCAAATAGCCCGCACTGTATAATGTATCTGGAAGCCTGCTGGTACAAATCTCTCTCTCCTGATCCGAAACCTGGTGTCAGCTCCCTCCCTATGTCTCCTACCACCCCATTGTCCACCCCTCCTCGCTGCCAGAGCTCCTCAAGACCCGGAGCTGTGGGCTGCTGTCTTGGGATCTCTAATTCCCAATCCAGCACCGTTCTGGGTGTTGCCTGTGGGATGGTTCTACTTGGGCTGCCAGTAAAATCCAGCTGACCTGCCTTCGGGCTGATCAGACAAATCATCCCCTTTGATGCATTTAAAGCCATGTTAAGGCTTTCTATCTCTGCACTACAGGGGCCATGATCTGCTTCCTCATACCTTAGGGCACAGGCCAGCTTATAAGCTGCCTTTGCTTCCCTAAACCTTTCCTCCTGCTCTCTCTTCACAACCTTCCTAACCCAGCCACCTATACCCCGATAGGTCAGCCTACACGCTGCTGCTAACATCTGCAGGGCTACCCACATACTGAAAACAACGAGAGAAACAAGAGCTGATGCTTTCACCAGATCCAGACCACTTATTAAATCAAAAACTGCCTCCACTCCTACCTGGCTCGCCATTGTAAGGATTCCGGGGGCTTCGTTTAAACTGGTTTAAGATAATCTACCTGGCCAGCAGTCTTTTTGCTGCTGCACTCTAAACCAATTTACAAACAGCGGTTTTGAATCGCTACCCCTCCTTTAGTTCTGAGTGGAGGAACTTATAATTAATGATATTAAAACGGAACACGTGGTTTGGATGAGAGAAAAAAATCAAGCTTTATTAACTAAAAGAAACTACAATCACAATATCAAACTATCCCACACGAACACAGTAAAATTGTAAAACTATACAGCAGGGGGGTTGCAGACGGTGAAAACGAGGGGTACAATGGCTACAATGTATTTAAACAATCTTAGCAATTCCCTTAAATCACCATCCCCCCTTAACTCCTGCTAGGTTGCCTTGTGTGGAGTCAGAAACTCTGCCGACATGTTCCAGCGAAGAGAGAGAGAGAGAGAGAGAGAGAGAGAGAGCTCACCTATGTCCCAGGAAGTCAAGAGGCTAGATAGCTTCAGCATCTATCTTTATATATCTGGTGAGCCCCTCCCATCCTGCCTTGCAGGCTGTGTGCAAAATTCCCCTGTGATAGGCTAACTCAAAGTGGTTAGATTGAGTGAATGTGATTTTCAGAGCTCCCTTTGCTGAAACAAAAGGGAGATACATCTGCTCTATAGTCCAGTACTGGGTGATTGGAAACCCATTCAAGATACAAAGAGTCTCTTCTGCAGTTTAGGTGTATCCACTCGATATACAAACAAATGCTAATAGCATTCAATTGCTTTATAAACAAAGCAATGTCCTTTGTCTTCATTGAACCTTACTTCCAGACACAGAAAGCTGCATTCCAAACCTCTTTTGTCATTCGGCCATGTGGTGTGACAGCCATTTTATCCCTGGAAATTTAAAAAGCACATTGCCCAGGGATACTTTAATCAAAAAACATGAATCTTCAGAACTGTAAATTATTGCGAATTCTTACAATTCAGTCCATCAAATTTGGGTGCTTCAAGACGTTGAGTGATGCAATGCACTTCAGATCTCGGCCGGGACACAGGTCCCCCAGGAATATTGGCCCCACTGTTTTATAAGATAGGAGCATTATACCATATAACACATAATTTTAACTTTTGAAGTCAAAGGAAATGAAAATCAGAAGAGATGTATAACGTATGGTTGATCTGATATTGCACATTTTACACTATCACCAAAAGTTAAAATCAGCCCTGAGGTATTATTCTGCTGCTAAGCTGCAGCTGTGTTTTACTTGATATTGATTGGTGTCTAATTGTTGTGCCACTCCGAGGTCAGTTGGAGACTAACTGCTCTTAGGCAAATTCTGAGATCAACTAAAGTTCAGAAGAAACTAGCAGAAGCCTTTATATTTTTAAAGTGCGCCACAGACATTTGCATGTCAAAATGTGATATCCCAAGTGTAATGGACATGTCTCACAACCTCTCAACATATACAATGGATCTCCTGTCACATTGCTGATGCAAAGTCAGAGGAAATAGTGTTTTATAAGGAAAATGGAAATAGTGTGGTGTTGGTGATGATGAGCGAGCTTGGTGTTTGGGAAGGGGCATTTGGGATCTGGTGTAAGAATAGTTTAATGGATTGGGGAAGTGAGCTGAAATGTGGAGTAGTGAGTAGTTTGGAGACAGTAGTAGTGAGTAGTTGATAGAGGAAAGAATTGAAGATTTGGGGGAATGTAGAGTATTTGAGGTACTGTATTGTTTAGTGAGGGCACAGAATAGTTGAAGAGGTAGGGAATATCCTGCTAGCTAAACTATAGGAAAATGCAGTGGGAAGGGTGCGATCATCCCATCCCACTTCATTTCCGTGGGAATGGTTGAGCTGTGCCTTTAGCAAACACAATTCCAGGGAAATTGGGATAGTGAGTAATCAAGGTGAATGGTTTTGGTTGTAAGAATTGGATGGGGGAGGTGATCAACTACAGAGAGAGTAATTAGTATGTGGATGCATGGTAGTGAGGATAGGTTTAATGAGTGGAGGGGCTGGATGAGGGGGAAGCTGAGCAGGGAATAAGAATTTGGATGGTAGGGACTAGTTATTGGGGGTAATGGGTATTTGGGTATCAGTGGGTAGTAGGAGGAAATGAGTAGTTTGGAGCTGGGTAGGCATTTGGGTGACAGTGGGCATCAACATGGCAGTGGGTATTGGGGAGTTCGTGGAGGTAGTGTGTAGAATGAGATTTAAGCAATTTAAAATACATGGAAATGGAGACTAGGAAGAAGGAATAGAAATAGAGAAGTGGAGAGAGAGCAGGAGGTTGAGTGGAAGTTGGGGGCCTTGGAGGAACAAATATTGAGAGAGTGGGCTGCAAGTGGAAATAGGAAGCAGGTATGAGACAATTACTTCTCGGGGTGTTGTCCAAACCAGCTATACCCCTCAGTGGACCGAAGCAGTCAGCCAGCCAGTGTGGGCAAAGTGCTGGGAGATGTAGGACCATCTGATGTACTTCTCGTGTACATGAGAACACAATAGTGCACATCTATGATGAATAAGATCTCGGACAATTAACTTTATTTTATGAACCACTGGAATTTACCATACAGGTTCTCTGAATGGTGAGCAGAGAGCTCTGAAGATACTTCAGACAAATAGCCATTTTCATGTTCTCAATGGCTCCCCTGTCTATTGAAAAATAGTGTAGCTGTTGGGGGAAATCATCTCACCGGCTCTGTTACAGTCTCAGTCCTCTTGCTTGGATTTTTAATTTTCTTTCTTTTGATGGATTGCTTTATTATCGGTTATCATTCGTCGCTCCCTTAGCTCCAGCAGCATATCTTGGTATATGACTCGCTGCCTGGGGGATTCTGTTTCTGGATAACCTGCTGTAAAACAAAGAGAAGCCTGGGAAAGCCGGATTGAAATGAAAAGGTTGCAGCCATGATCCTTCCTGTCTTGGGGTACTGTTCTGTTTCTAGCGGACATAGACCCGCGGTTGTACCCCGGTGGCTTTGCCAACAGACAGTTGGAGGACATGCAGTTTTATAACAATGGGGGTATTATCAACAAAGTGTGATGGGGCAAGTGTTACAGAAGGTAAGCGTAACGCTTACAGGAAGTGCATGCACACTCAAGATTATCAATAAGGAAGCACTTGTCTGTATGGAATGCTGCTAACAACAGCAGTAAATCCCACTTTGCAGATCATCTAATCTGCATCTGCATGCGGAAGCCAAGCGCAGGCGGCGCAAGGAGCGCACGTCAACCCAAGCACCCCAATCACCCGCCCCTTCAACCACCGTCTGCCCCACCTGTGACAGAGACTGTAGGGTCCCACATTGGACTCATCAGTCACCTGAGAACTCATTTTTAGTGTGGAAGCAAGTCATCATCGGTTCCGAGGGACTGCCTAAGAAGAGAAGGTTGGGCTGGGAGTCTCATAATAAAAGAAGTAGCCCAGGACTCAATGGTGATGGCAGTGAGGTAGAGTCAAGTTTCATCGCTTTACATGTGGAAGTGGCCCTGGGGTTAAGGGAGGAAAATCACGAAGAAATGTCGTGTTTGCTTAGTGCTAGCAAGCTAATGGCCCCGATAATAACTTAGAGGCGTATTGGGTGGGGGCTCCGATATCACGTGGGAAATCCAAAAGTAAGTTCAGCGCATCTCTCAGTGGCATTTTAAAACAACCACCTCGTTATCATTTTACGCGCAGGTTTGGAGTCGATCGCATGGCAGCGGGCGTGAGGAGGACTCACATGACGTGATCTCAACTCCAGTATTTAAAGGGCCAATCCAAAAATTGAAGTTGGAGGAGTTGGAAGCAAGAGAAGACGAACTGTGAGAATGGGTTCAAGACGGTCAAAGGCTGCGCTGCACTTCAATGACGCCTCCCTCGATGTACTGCTGGTGTCTGTGAGGAGCTGGAGAGAGATACTCTCCCCAGCAATGGCAGGAAGAAACCTGCTGCTGCATCATCAAAGGCGTGGCTGGAGGTGGCCCAGGAGGTCAGCAGCAAGAGTGCCACACTCCTGGATTCAGAGCAGGAAGCGCTTTAATGACCTAAGCAGGTCAGGAAAGGTGAGTACAGTTTCACATTTACCTACATCCAGTTGTGCACATCACCACCCCCAGCCACCACTCTGCCTCGTCAAGCCCACTCTGTCACATCACTCCTCACCTTGCCAGCATACCCTTTGGTTGCTTTCGATTCACTTTCTCAGATCCCCATCTATCCATCCACCACTGTCAGTCACCCTGATCCTTGTGCAATTTGATGCCTCTCCCTGATAGGCAAATGCACTGCATACATCAGGTGAACACATGCCATTACAGTTTCTTACAGGTGTGCTCTTTTCCCTGTTGCAGGAGAATAGAGCCCAAAACACAAGGGAGAGGGAGAGGACCAGAGGTGGTCCTCCACAGATGGCAGGACTGTCATATGAGGAGAGATTGGGTCGACTAAGCCTGTATTCACTAGAGTTTAGAAGAATGAGAGGGGATCTAATTGAAACATAAAATTCTGACAGGGCTAGACAGACTGGATGCAGGGAGGATGTTTCCCCTGGCTAGGGGGTCTAGAATGATGGGTCACAGTCTCAGGATATGGGGTAGGACATTTAGGACTGAGATGAGGAGAAATTTCTTCACTCAGAGGGTGGTGAACCTGTGGAAGTCTCTACCACAGAAGGCTGTGGAGGCCAAGTCACTGAATATATTTAAGAAGGAGATAGATAGATTTCTAGACACAATAGGCATCAAGGGGTATGGGGAGAGAGCGGGAATATGGTATTGAGATAGAGGATCAGCCATGATCATATTGAATGGCAGAGCAGGCTCGAAGGGCCGAATGGCCTATTCCTGCTCCTATTTTTTTTCTATGTTTCACAGTTGACAACTGCAGAGGAGGGAGCGCTGAAGATCAGTAGAGGCTCAGCATCCCTGCCCATCGGAGATGGGGAGATCGGGTCCTCCCAGCTACTTGGTGACAGAATCAAATACTGTATAATGCACACACGTCATATAACACTCAGTCATGATGGCCTGATTTGAGCAGCGAGTGAAATATGATTATCTTTATAATAATAAGTTGTAACATACTTATCTTGCCCGTACTAATTCATATCTTTTCTCTCCACCAGGACCAGGGTGCAGCATCACAGGACTCATGCTTACTATGCATCAGCTCAGAAACTCGCACTTCGGTGGCACCAGTTAAACAGATAGTTGGGCTTTCACCTGGTGACTCACATTTCACAAGTGAGCAAGAGCAGATGGTGGTGGCAGGGACAGCAGTGGTGAGTTCACATCGGAGGATGCAGCACCCGCCACCCCGCCCACCCCCCCTCCCCAAGCTCTGCTCAGTTGGACACAGATGCTGTACCACAGAAGCCATCGATGAAAAGGATAATCATTGAAGAGCAGCAGAAAATGTGAGATGTACTCTGTAATTTTTCGGGGCAATTTTCCCTGTAGTTTTTTTTGGCCCCGCACGGCCCCTTTAAGGGACTGCCCGGGTCATTCAAAACACTGCGCATGTGTGGTTTTTGCATTGAAAAGCCGGCAAGCCGGCTGCATGGGTTCCCTGGAGCACTGCGCTGCCTCACAGCTTAAAGGGAACATTGCCGACAGGCCTTCCAAGCACACTGACCATGACTGCCGAGAGAAAGGAGGAGTCTGCCTCAAGCATGAGTGGGGTGACATTGCGGGGCATTGTTCGCACCCTTCCCACTGCATTTTTCTGTTGTTTAGCTAGCAGGATACTCCCTACCGCTTCAACTATTCTGTACCCTAACTATACACCACCCTAACTGTACACTGTACACGACCTCAAACACTCGCCATTCCCCCAAATCTTCAACTCTTTCCTCTACCAACTACTTACTACTGTCTTCAAACTACTCACTACCCCACATTTCAGTTCACTTCCCCAATCCATTAAACTATTCTTACACCACCTCCCAAACCATGACATTGCCAATACCCATTCCCAAACAGCATATTAGCTCACTCATCATCACCAACACCACACTATCTCTATTTCCTTAAAAAACGGGGACCAATGGGGGGATGTGCAAGGGTGGTTAATTATTTGCAGGACTGCTTTGTGTCAGTGGAATTTGTGGGGGCAGTTGGGAAAAGTGACCGTTGCATGTGGTTCTGACATCGGTCCACTGGCGCAACCAAAGTGAACATCGAAACATAGAAGATAGGAGCAGGAGTAGGCCATTTGGCCCCTCGAGCCCGCTCTGCCATTTAATGAGATCATGGCTGATCATCCAAACTCAGTACCCTGAATCTCCCCATATCCCTTGATACCCTTAGCCTTAAGAAATTTATTCAACTCCTTCTTGAATATATTTAATGAATTGGCCTCAACTGCCTTCTGTGGTAGAGAATTCCACAGGTTCACCACTCTCTGGGTGAAGGAATTCCTCCTCATCTCAGTCCTAAATGACTTACCCCTTATGCTTAGACTGTGACCCCTGGTTCTGGACACCCCGCCATCGGGAATATCCTTCCTGCATCTAGTCTGTCTAGTCCTGTTAGAATTTTGTAAGTTTCAATGAGACCCCCTCTCATTCTTCTAAACTCCAGCAAATATAAGCCTAATCGACCCAATCTCTCCTCATACATTATTCCTGCCATCCCAGGTATCAGTCTGGTGAATCTTCACTGCAGTCTCTCCATGGCAAGAACATCCTTCCTCAGATAAGGCGACCAAAACTGCACACAATACTCAAGGTGTGGTCTCACCAAGGCCCTGTACAACTGCAGCAAGACATCCTTGCTCCTGTACTTGAATCCTCTCGCTATGAAGGCTAACATACCATTTGCCTTCTTAACCGCCTGCTGCATCTGCATGCTTACCTTCAGCGACTGGTGCACAAGGACACCCAGGTCTCGTTGCACTTCCCCTTTTCCCAATCTATTGCCGTTCAGATAATAATCTGTCTTCCTGTTTTTGCCACCGAAGTGGATAACCTTGCATTTACCCACATTATACTGCATTTGCCATGCATCTGCTCAATCACCCAACCTGTCCAAATCGTACTGGAGTTTCTCTGCATCCTCCTCACAGCACACACGCCCACCCAGCTTTGACTCGTCTGCAAACTTGGAGATATTACATCTAGTTCCCTCGTCTAGATCATTTATATATATTGTGAATAGCTGGGGTCCTAGCACCGATCCCTGCGGTACCCCACTAGTCACTGCCTGCCACTCGGAAAAAGACCCGTTTATTCCAACTCTTTGCTTCCTGTCTGCCAAGCAGTTCTTTATCCAAGACAGTACCTTACCCCCAATCCCATGTGCTTTAACTTTGCATGCTAATCTCTTATGCGGGACCTTATCGAAAGTCTTCTGAAAGTCCAAATACACCACATCCACTGGTTCTCCCTTATCTATTCAACCAGTTACATCCTCAAAAAATTCCAGTAGATTAGTCAAGCACGATTTACCTTTTGTAAATCCATGTTGACTTTATCTGATCCTGTCACTGTTTTCCAAGTGCTCTGCTATTACATCTTTTATAATGGACTCTAGCATATTCCCCACTACCAATGTCAGGCTTACCGGTCTATAATTTCCCATTTTCTCTCCGCCACCCTTTTTAAACCTTGCATTAATAAGGGCATCCCAGGCAGCAATGTGGGCAGCTGGTGCTGCATTGCCCTCATCACATCCTCCTCGTCTTCTTCCTCCTCTGAATTATTCGCAGGTGTTCTGCATTCTGCACCTTGTTCCTCCTGCAAGTCCAAACCTCGCTGCTGCACAATGTTGTCCAGAGTGCAGCACACCACGATCATTCTTGGCTGGTGCGTGCTTAAGGGCGCCTCTAGATCTGTCTAGGCACCTGAAGCGCACCTTCAGCATGCCGATGGCTTGTTCGATCACGCATCTGGTGGTTATATGGCATTCATTGTAGGCCTGTTAGGCTTCATTGGTCGGGTTTCTGATGGGCATCATCAGCCAAGTTTGAATTGGGTATCCTTTGTCTCCTAGCAATCACCCCTTAAGTGTGCTTGCAGGTCCAAAATGGTCAGGGAGCTTGGACTGCCGCCGGATGAAAGTATCATGGCAGCTCCCCGGGAATCTTGCGCACGCTTGCAGAAATATCTTTTTGTGGTTGCACACCAGCTGCACATTGATGGATTGGAAGCCCTTGCAGTTCACAAATACTCCTGGTTGATCTGGGAGTGCATGGATTGCCACATGTGCACAGTCGATGATGCCCTGCACCTGCAGGAAGCCAGCTAGAGACGCAAACCCAAGCCCCCCCCTCTTTCTGACTGGTGCCGTTGCAGGCAAAGTTCACATAATTGCCGGTCCTGGCAAACAACCCATCAGTCACCTGTCTTATGCATTTGTGGGCTGCCGACTGGGAGATCTGGATATGTCTCTGGCACAGCCCTGGAAGGATCCGGAGGCAAAAAAATTGAGGGTGGTGGTGACTTTGACAGCTGCTGGTAACACGTGGTCACCAGGTCCAACAGGGAGCAGGTCTTCCTCCAGGAGGCTGCAGATGTCTGCCACGACCTAACTCAACAACCTGAGCCTCCTGAAGTACTGCTGTTCCAACATGTCAAGTAAACTCTGCCTGTACACCCTGTGTTGTAGGTAGTGTCTCCTGTGAGCTGCACCCCTCTGCTATTCCCCTCTCTGCTGTCTAGTTGCAAGTCTTTGAACAGCAGGCTGCTGCTGGTCATATTGCTCCTCGTCCGAGGTCCAATCTAAGGCAGCCAACGCGCCACCCATCCTGATGTGATTCAGAAAACCTCCAATATGTAGAAAGTAAACTCTCAGCAAAAGTACTGTGAACAAACCCTTTCCCACTTGTAGGTAAGAAAGCAGTTGTGAGTACTGAGTATTTATTGCAGTATTTCCAGAACATGTTAATCAGCCCCCTCAATTGCCATTGTGTTCTCACCTTCTTTCAATGGCGAGTTTCAGGAAGCCCGGGAAACCTGTAGACGCAACGTTAAACTTAAAACTGTGTTGAATAATCACTCCAATTGAGTGATTACCATATGCCAATAGGCAACCTGTCTCTCCCGAGGGGATTGCACGTAACCAGCCTAATGCGCCCGAGTTTAACGCGGAAGTTGGCGGGTTGGAGCTGGCTTCCTGTCGCGCTTACATTTTTGCTGCGTTTAACCCCCCATCCACATCCAAAGCCACGCGCTCCTCCAGGTTAAAACTCCCCCCAACGTTCATGAAACAAACTGCCAGGGCATGTTTTACAACACTTATTACAGGCCATTTCCTATCAGTTAAGACCTTACCTATTGTTAAGTCTGTGTGTTCTAGTTGTAATTACTAACACAGACTACAAGATTAAAGTTCAACAGGTCTTTACTGGTTGGAGGTCAGGACTATACTAAATACAATATTACTACACAGTGCTTATATACCGGTGGTCACCACCGGTATTACGTATACAGCCCCCAGAGAAAGTAGTACATCTCTTAAGGTGGAACAGGCTTAAGTTCTCTTAAGGTGGAACAGGTTACATACACCACACCTATGACATTGAAATGTGGAGATTCGCCAGTGCAAATACCAATTTCTACCTCAGTCGGAACATCCAGACTGGTCAGGCCAAACAATTCTCCTGCTGGTGTCAGGACTTTGAGTTATGCCCGCCAGCTGTGGTCCCGCACACCTGGTGGTTGTGGTCAGTTACTACTTTGCTGCTTTTGTTCAGATATTGTAAACATTTGTGCCAGCCCCCGCCTCCCGCCCCGTACCCCCACCCCTCTTGTCGCCCTGACCCAAGCCAGCTTATACAGTTATTAGGATCAGCATTCCCAAATTAGTTTCCTGACATGTGGATAGTATGGGGTGGAAGTGGGTGTACAACTGCACTGAATATTGCAGTCCTCTCCCCCACCCAGTATCTATTCCACGATGATTGGCAGTGTTGGTGAAACAACCTTCTCTGAATAAACTTTTACCCATGGCGCTAAAGTTTCCAGTCAGCACATCTGGAATGTAAACCAATTGATTTCTTATAGGGGTCAAGAGGCTTATTTCTTGCTTGCTACTATGCTGAACTGTAATAACTGTGCCATTACATTGATTGATTGGATTAAACTTCATGAACAGCAGGTATTAGAGGAAACTGCAGTGTTCATTTATGTTCAGAAATTGTTTAGCTTGCAAGAAGAATTACCCCATTTAAAGCCCCTAATGGTGAACACCCAGAAAATGATTTTATGGATACAAATGCATCCTAGAGATTTATAATGGTGCTATTACTTAGCTCTATATTAGGATAGATTATATCCTGGTGTTATGTGAAGTATGCAGAATGCACAAATTCTTGTGTACTTGTCTGACCATTCTCCATTGTAAATACAATTAAAGGTATTTAAAACAATACTCCATGCAGGGAAATAAAAATAAGCAGTTTTCTTTTGCACGACCCAAAATTTGTTAAAGATTTTGATTCAGTAATCAGAAAAATGATTTGCCAGTATATGGAGCTGAGTGATTTCTCTGGGGATAGTCCAAGAAACAAATATTTATGAGAGGAAGAATGACGCATTATTCATCGAAAGTTGAAAGGCAAAAACAACAACAAAATGTTCAACTGGAACCTATGCAAAGAACCAAACAAAAACGTACCTTTGATTCATCCCGGGATCTTTTACCAAAGTATGCTGACACAAATAATCCTATCTGCAGTGCCTTTGGTTACTGCTGCTTTATCAGATTTTGCACTGGACATTAATCACAGGCATCTACTATAACTAATTAAACCAATAATCAAGGGACAGAACCTAATAAATTAAGCTGACTAATTATTTTACACTTTTTTTGTGTTGTGTTCAATTATAGCACATTTGAACACTTCCCTTCCCCTCTCCCAGTATTCTATATATATATATTCTATTTATAATCTATTAAAAGTCATGTATCTAGCATTCATTTCCAGTTTGTCACACTTATTTCCAGTTCATCATACTTATTTCCAATTTGTCACACCTATTTCCAGTTTGTCACACTTATATCCTGTTCTCGCACTTTCATCATATAATTTTGTTCTTTGCTCAAAGTAAAACGCAGCAAATCAAAATTGGAGAGTTTGAAAATGTGTAAATGGAATGCAAGGTAACAGAATAGAAAACTGCTATTTGTGCTTTTGAAAACAACAAATAACCAGTCAGGAGAATCTACCAATAATAATTTTAAAAAAGCAAAAAGGTAAACCAATCAAATCAATGCTTTTGGAAAAAAATGGCCACCATTTTTTCTCAGTAACTGAAATTTCTAAAATCAACCATCCAGTCTAAAGAAAAAGTTCTGTCCTGCTTCAAAATCAGACTGCCAATAACTACAAAGTGCTTCAAACAACCCACGTGGCCCCAAGAAGCCCTCGACTGTCAAAATTCCCACCAGCTAACTCAGCACTGGAGAAAATAGCTGATCATCCGTAAGGATAGCGCAGCGAACTTGTGAAGAGAAGCAGTAGCTAAAGGCATGTGGCATGCTGCAACCTCTGACTCCTACAGCCATCACCTCTCCTACCAAAGTTAGAATTCATTGGAAAGGTTAAAGGAGCTGCTGAACCCATTCTCACCAGCAACTTACCTCACCATCTCCTGAGATTATCCCTTCACTGTACAAGGACCCCTGACTGCAACCCCTTTTTGAAAACCACCAGCTGGGGCTGTCCCAAGCTTTTGTTCACCAGGAGGCATCAACAACCAAGATAGCTGGGCCACAGTGGGGCTGCTAGGACTCAACAGATCCCCTGCAGAGTGTCTCAAAACAAGCAATGTTCAACTTTAAAATTCACGTCAGCAGGCTCAGTTGATCTGCAAGCCAGGGAAGAAGAGGAGCCCGCAACCAACAGAAGGAAGCATGATCCAGGACCTCCAACCATGACAACATCTCCAAGAATAGGCCCACTGTGTGGTAGTACCAACCTAAGACAGGTTGTAACTTGGGGTGCTACATATTGATCTTTGCAGACATGTCCCTAAGGTTCAGAGAAGATACAGGATGTTTGATAAGCTGAAACTTGTCCTCAAAAATAGGCCATTGTATGTAAATGATGTACCCTGATAGGCCCAAAAACAACTCCATACTCAACTCCCTTCACCATGTCTGAGGCAGTCAGAAATTACTTGCAAGCAAGGTCTCCTGTTCTCTAAAGAGCTTTATTTCCTCATGCCCTGCAACATGGTGGTACCAGCCCTTCAGAGAAAGGGTGAGACGTGGGAAGAATGCCACCACATCATCAAAGATAACATTATTCTGCAGATGGCATTATATAGACACCAATATTTCCCACCTCCTTAACACTGAGCTAACTAATCAAGATGCCTCATACCTACCAGTGGTGCACCACCACTTTGAACAAGGGATGGCCATTATCCAGATCAGGACAATTCTGGATATTTTCAGGTATGAGAGAGTGAGGTGGAGGAACAAAAGAAGAGGAGAACACACAGAATCCTGAGCACTAAGGTAGCTAACTAATGGATGCAGCATAATACAGTGATCTGATCCAATCAATGCTGAGGTTGGGTGACCACCGCACAGTCATTGTGGAAACGAACTTCCATCTTCACAACGAGGACACCCTCCATTGTGTTGGGTGGCACTACCACTGTGCTAAATGGGATAGATTCAGAACAGATCTAGCAGCTCAAAACTGGGCATCCATGAGGTGCTGTGAGCCATCAGCAGCAGCAGAATGGTATTCCACCGCAATCTGTAACCTCATGGTCCGGCATATCCCTCACTCTACCATTACCATCAAGCCAGGGGACCAACCCTGGTTCAATAAGGAGTGTAGAAGAGCATGCCAGGAGCAGCACCAGGCATACCTAAAAATGAGGTACCAACCTGGGGAAGCTGCAACACAGGACTACATGCATGCTAAAAAGCAGAAGCAGTATGCTATAATCAGGGCTAAGCGATCGCACAATCAACGGATCAGATTAAAACTCTGATGTCCTGCCACATCCAGTCGTGAATGGTGGTGGACCATTAAACAACTAACGAGTGGAAGAGGCTCCATGAATATCCCCATCCTCAATGATGGCGGAGACCAGCACGTGAGTGCAAAAGACAAGGCTGAAGCGTTTTCAAACATCTTCAGCCAGAAATGCAGAGTGGATAATCCATATCGGCCTACTCCTGAGGTCCCCACCATCACAAAAGCCAGTCTTCAGCCAATTCAATTCGCTTCACGTGATATCAAGAAACGGCTGAGCGCACTGGATACAGCAAAGGCTATGGGCCCCGACAACATCCTGGCTATTGAAGTAAGCTCCCAAAGTGCGGACCAAGTGATATACAAGGTCGACGTCACCGGCTTGTTGTAAGAAAGACAGACCAACTAATTGAAGTCACAACAGTTTATTCAGGGCTGGGGAGAACCTTTCAGATTGCTGTCTGAATCAGACTCCACCGATATCCTAGCAACGTTCACAATTATACAAAAATCAAACCCCTGCCCTAGGGGCGGGTGCAAAGCTTATCAGCATATACAGAGTTATTGCTAAATGACAATTAGAAACTGTGACATTTCATCCTTCCTGCCACCTACAAACTCGCAGTTCTGTTATCAGTTGGTCCCGTCACCTTCTGTGACTGCGGGCCTCATCTTAATTACTTTACAACCGTCCAGTTGTCTCTAGCGAGGTGGTTTGCTTGTTACTTGTTTTCTTAAGATAACAGTCCTCGTTCAATCTCTGCAAAGCGCAGATTGTGACCTTGTCTTGGGTTGCTTCTGCAAAGTAAGCACATTCTGATTAGTCCCACCATACGTTGATGTAATGGAACCCTGTTGTGAGTTTACAACAAACAAATTCTTAGGTGTGTTATCTCGTATGTGTTGCCTCGCCTGGCCGAACAGACATCCTCCCTAATCTTCCCACGAGTTGCTCTGCAGTTTAAGTTCTTAGCATTCAAAGTCACTTAATCATGTTTTTAAAGCTTAACTGGGTAAATGCAATATACAGACCCATACATCGTTTAACTCAGGGTATGAATTAACTCATTACCTCCACCTTGTACATTGGTGCTACATTATACACATTCTAACATAAAAATTAAAGTATAATAGTAATTTGGTTACTTCACTATTGTGCTGAAGACTTGTGCTCCAGAACTAGCCGCGCCTCTAGCCAAGCTGTTCCAGTACAGTTACAACACTGGCATCTATCCGACAATGTGGAAAACTGCCCAGGTATGTCCTGTCCACAAAAAGCAGGACAAATCCAACCCGGCCAATTACCGCCCCATCAGTCTACTCTCAATCATCAGCAAAGTGATGGAAGGTGGCATCGACAGTACAATCAAGCGACACTTACTCAACAATAACCTGCTCACTGATGCCCATTTTGGGTTCCGCAAAGACCACTCAGCCCCCGACTTCATTACAGCCTTGGTCCAAACATGGATAAAGGAGCTGAATTACAGAGGTGAGGTGAGAGTGACTGCCCTTGACAACAAGGCAGCATTTTGACCGAGTCTGGCATCAAGGAGCCCTAGTAAAACTGAATTCAATGGGAATCGGGGGAAAACACTCCACTGGCTGGAGACGTACCTAGCGCAAATGAAGATGTTTGTGGTGGTTGAAGGTCAATCATCACAGCCCCAGGACATCACTGCAGGAGTTCCTCAGGGCAGTGTCCTAGGCCCAGCCATCTTCAGCTGCTTCATCAATGACCTTCCCTCCAACATAAGGTCAGAAATGGGGATGTTCGCTGATGACTGCACAGTGTTCAGCTCCATTCACAACTCCTCAGATAATGAAGCAGTCCATGCCCACATGCAACAAGACCTGGACGACATTCAGGCTTGAGCTGATAAGTGGCAAGTAACATTCGTGCCACAGAAGTGCCAGGCAATGACTATCTAACTACCTCCCCTTGACATTCAATGACATTACCATTGTCTAATCCCCCACCATCAACATCCTGGGGGTCACCATTGACCAGAAACTTAACTGGACCAGCCACATAAATACTGTGGCAAAAGAGAAGGTCAGAGGCTAGGTTTTCTGCAGCGAGTGTCTCACCTCCTGACCCCCCAAAGCCTTTCCACCATCTATTATTAAGGACGAGGTAACAGGGCACATAGAAAATAATAATAGGATTGGGCAGATTCATCACGGACTTATGTAAGGGAAATCGTGTTTGACAAATCTTTTTTGAGGTTGTAACTAGCAGAATAGATAAGGGGGAACCGTGGATGTGGTGTATTTATATTTTCAGAAGGCATTCGATAAGGTGCCACACAAGAGGTCATTAAACAAAATTAGGGCTCATGGGATTGCGGGTAATATACTAGCATGGATTTAGGATTGGTTGTCAGACAGAAAACAGAGAGTGGGAATAAGCGGGTCATTTTCGGGTTGACAGGCTGTAACTAGTGGGGTACCGCAAGGATCAGTGCTTGGGCCTTAGCTATTCACAATCTACATCAATGATTTGGATGAGGGGACCAAATGTAATATATCCAAGTTTGCTGATGATACAAAGCTAGGTTGGAATGTAAGTTGTGAGGAGGATGCAAAGAGGCTTCAAGGGGATATAGACAAGCTAAGTGAGTGGGCAAGAACATGGCAATATGAATGGAATATAATGTGGGGAAATGTGAAATTATCCACTTTGGTAGGAAAAATAGAAAAGCAGAGTATTTTTTAAATGGTGAGAGATTGGGAAATGTTGGTGTTCAGAGGGACCTGGGTGCCCTTGTACATGAATCACTGAGTGTTAACATGCAGGTACAGCAAGCAATTAGGAAAGCAAATGGTATGTTGGCCTTTATTACAAGGGGATTTGAGTATAAGAGTAAAGACATCTTACTGCAATTATATAGGGCCCTGGTGAGACCATACCTGGAGTATTGGTCTCCTTACCTAAAGAAGGATATATTTGACATAGAGGGAGTGCAACAAAGGTTCACCAGGCTGATTCCTGGGATGGGGAATTTTCCTATGAGAAGAGATTGAGTAGAATAGGCTTATATTCTCTAGAGTTTAGAAGAATGAGAGGCGATCTCATTGAAACATACAAATTCTTTCAGGGCTTGACAGGGTAGATACAGGGAGGATGTTTCCCCTGGCTGGGGAGTCTAGAAGCAGGGGTCACAGTCTCAGAATAAGGGGTCAGCCATTTAGGATTGAGATGAGGAGAAATTTCTTCACTCAGAGGGTGGAGGATCTTTGGAATTCTCTACCCCAGAGGCTCAGTCGTTGAGTATATTCAAGACAGAGATCAATAGATTTTTGGATATTAAGAGAATCAAGGGATATGGGGATCGGGCAGGAATGTGGAGTTGAGGTAGATGATTAGCCATGATCTTATTGAATGGTCGAGCAGGCTCGAGGGGCCGAATGGCCTACTCCTGTTCCTATTTCCGATGTTCTTACTACATGCATCATGAGTAATTAAGGTGACCTTGCTTAACTGTTGTTAGTTCTCCAATGTATTGATTAACCACTATATATAATGAATATGGGTTGATGTTACTAATACCACATTATCTCAAAGGAACACAAACCCCAATGAGGTGCAGGAGTCAGATTGGCTAAACCCTGATCACCTCTTACCCATCAAGGAGCAGAGCGGTGAAATATTAATCAATAAATACCTCCCCTTCAGCATCCCAGGTGAGGATGGCTACTTCTTCCTGATAAAGGGGTGCAAAGCAGGACAAATGATTACAATGTTGTATGTCTATGCCCCAAATGCCAACAGTGGCATGTTGCCAACAACCACTTTTCTGACTCTAGTCCCTGCATCGAGGGCACTGTGATAATGGGCAGGGATCTGATTTGCAGGCTTCACCAACAGGATCCAGTGGATGTTTGGCAGGCCTTGTGCTCACAGGGAGAAGATTTGCCTTTTATTCAAATCTAGACGAACTCTAGAATAGATTACTTCATCAAGAAGCGAGATCACCCGTCGGGCCCACAGTTGCGGAATAGGGTTCACGGCCATCTCAGATCATGGCCAAATCACATTAAACCTGACCTTGGTCAACCTTTCACCCCCTACCCCAATACTGGCACTCAACCTTGCCCTCCTTGGTGACCCAGGAATCCTAACTTACCTGCGAGCACAACTTGCTCAGTTTGTATCAGAGAACAATGCTTCCGAGGGACACTACTGAGGCAGTGCTCTAAGGTCATATAATTATGATCAGCACCATGCCTGAAATCCCAATTCAATAAACAACAGCCATAGAGCACAGAAAGAGTTCAGTTCAGGCTGAAGGGAGCTCAACAATTTGTTATGTGAGTGCAATCCAGAGTAGCATTATTCTACACTAGACTATGCTTACATGATCTTCCTTGACTTACAAAGTCAAGAAAGATCATGTGAGGGCACGTGATGAAGCCAACGAGCTGAAACAAAGTGAAGATGCTTCTCTACACAATCCCTGAGCGCACCACAAATTTACCTCGATATCTAGGCATGTGAGCACATTCACTGTCACATAGGAGTGAAGGTCCACCTATAGGAGTGCTCAATGGCGCTGAAACCCTCCCCCACCCCCAAAAAGAAAAACACCCACAATATTTTTTATGCCCCTGTGGCGGAACCGCCAGAGGATTACGGACAATTGTATATAATTCCTTTTACAGCAATGTAGTACAGCTGGGGGCTGCACCTTTAATGTATCTGTTAACTGTACTAGGGCTTCTTTCCTGTACTCCGCGTGGTGACGTCATGCCGTCCGTCACGTGATCTCTCAACGGCGGGAAGAACGTGATGACGTCATGACGTCAGAGCTCGGAACCTTCTAGCAGTAAAGCTCGGAACCTTCTAGCAGTTGAGCTCAGAACCTTCTAGCAGTTTCCAGAGAGGCTTTTAAGCAGACCAGACCTAGTTGCATTGTATCCTACAGTTTCCTGTGCAGCTTCATTTGTTCATTAAATTTTATTGTTTTTGATTTTCTGAGTCGATCTCAATTCTTCTGCTAGGAACCCCAGTTCCTACATTGGTGACCCCAATTTCTTCGAACAATTTTCGTTGAAGTTACATCACGGACACAAACGCCGTCACCCTCAAACTGCCGCAATTTTGGGAGCAACAACTGGCCGCGTGGTTTTTCCAGGCGGAAGCCCAATTTGCAATCCGGGGAGTAGCAGCGGATTCGACCCGTTATTATTACATGGTCTCCACCCTCGACAGCGCCACGGCCTCGCGGGTCGTCAGCCTCCTCGAGAGTCCACCGAACGATGGCAAGTACGAAGCTTTAAAAGCACGTTTATTGCAGATTTTTGGTCTGTCCAAGTCGGAGTGCGCTCGCAGACTTATCCCCATGCCCGGCCTCGGGGACTCAAAACCCTCAGAGCTCATGAGCGAAATGCTCACGCTTTTGGGCTCGGAATCGCAATGTTTTCTGTTCCGCGAGCTGTTTCTCTGTCAACTACCAGAGACAGTACAGATGGCCTTGGCCAATTCCACGATCACGGATTGTTCTGAACTCGCCGTGGAAGCGGATAAAATATTTATCGTCTCACAACAATCTTGTGCAGCCACGAGGCGCCCATCCCCCACAAGAGCAAATCCGACTCCTCCTCCTGCAGGCTGGTGTGCATACCACGCTCGTTTCGGCGCGAAGGCCAGAAATTGCCGTCCGCCCTGCAGTTTCTCACCAAAAAAAAACCTACCTCAAACCAGCGGTTTCTGAGAAGATCAATAAGGCCTAAGGGATGCGCCAGAGTTGCGATGGCCGTCGGGTCCGCAGGGAAACTCCTATACATTAAAGACTCCCTGTCAGGGCGATGTTTTCTCTGTGATACTGGCTCCCAGTGCAGTAACCTACCAGCGTCGAAGCTAGATCTTCAATCCGGAGGTCAAGGTCCCCCCCTTGAGGCAGCCAATGGTGCGGCCATTCGCACATTCGGAAAGCGTAAGGTCCAGTTGAGTTTTGGCGGCCAACGTTTTGTTTGGGAGTTCATCACGGTGAAAGTCTCACAGGCCATCCTGGGGGCAGATTTCTTCTGCGCAAACGGGTTTCTCGTCGACGTCCGACACTGCCGGCTAATCAGTGCCTCCACTTTTCACTCGGTCCCCTGCCACCGAAGCACCGCGATGTCTTGGTCAGTTCCCTGTGCAGTCCCATCTCCAAATGAGTTCTCTCGTCTTCTCAGTGAGTTCCCTGAGCTCAGCAGGCCCACATTTTCTTCTTCAGTCGCGAGGCACGGTGTGGCGCACCACATTACCATGACAGGAACCCCCGTTTATGTGAGAGCTCGAAGGCTGGAACCTGGTAAACTCGCGGCCGCCAAGGCGGAGTTCCATACAATGGAATGCCTGGGTATTATTCGACGTTCGAATAGTCCTTGGTCCTCGCCATTACACATTGTTCCTAAGCCGGGCGGCGGATGGCGACCATGCGGCGACTACAGATGCCTGAATGAGGCTACCACACCGGATCGGTACCCAATTCCTCACATTCAGGATTTTTCGGCCCATCTGGCAGGGAATTCCATCTTTTCCAAAGTAGACCTCGTCCGAGGCTATCATCAAGTGCCCGTGCATCCTCAGGACGTCCCCAAAACTGCCGTCATCACACCTTTCGGGCTCTTTGAGTTCCTTTGTATGCCGTTTGGGCTGAAGAATGCAGCACAAGCCTTCCAACGTCTCATGGATTCCGTGTTGCGCGATCTGCCGTTCATCTTCGTCTACCTAGACGACATCCTTATTGCCAGTAACAGCACGAAAGAACACATTACGCACTTGCGTACCCTTTTTTCTCGTCTCAGCCAACATGGCCTTATTATCAACCCGGCCAAGTGCCAGTTTGGGTTGCACAGCATTGATTTCCTGGGACACAGAATCACCTCAGAAGGCGCCGTCCCGCTGGCCACAAAGGTGGAAGCAGTCACCTCATTCCCTCTTCCTCAGACCGTCAGGGCCCTCCAGGAATTTCTGGGAATGGTCAATTTTTATCATCGGTTCATCCCCAAGGCGGCATTGTTGATGCAACCTTTGTACGAGGCCCTCAGAGGTAAATCGGGCAAAGACCCGATCGATTGGACACCCCAGATGGACCAGGCTTTCCTCGACACTAAGAACGCTTTGGCTGCTGCGACCATGTTGGCACATCCCCTTCCAAGCGCAACCATTGCCCTTACCACCGACGCATCTGATTATGCCATCGGGGCAATACAGGAGCAGTAGGTCAACGGCACATGGCAACCACTGGCTTTCTTCAGCTACCAATTGCGGAAGAACGAACGCAAGTATAGTACTTTTGATAGGGAGTTGTTGGCATTGTTTCTGGCCATCCGCCATTTTCACTTCCTACTGGAAGGACGCCCATTCACGGCTTTTGTAGACCACAAGCCACTTACTTTTGCGATGGCCAAGACAGCGGAACCATGGTCGGCACGGCAACAACGTCATCTTACGTACATATCTGAATTTACAACCGACATACAACATGTCTCGGGCAAAGACAACCTGGTGGCGGATTGTCTCTCCCACGCCCAGCTCCACGCAGTACACCTGGGAGTCGACTATGTTGGTTTGGCAAAAGAACAGAAGGCAGACCCTGAAGTGCAGGCATACCGGACCGCACCTTCCAGCTTACAAGTGGCTGATGTCAGTTTCCAGGCCGCAGGGACCACACTCCTGTGTGACATCTCAATGGGCGTCCCACGTCCAATCGTTCCAGTCGAATGGCACAGGAGAATTTTCGACACTATCCACGGGTTTGCACACCCTGGCATGAGAGCGTCACAACGACTCATGGCAAAGAAATTCGTCTGGAAGGGCATGCATCTCGACGTCCGTGACTGGACCAATACCTGCGTGAGTTGCCAGAAGTCCAAGATACAACGCCATGTTAAGGCCCCAGTCGCCACTTTTCCGGTTCTGGAGCGTCGATTCGACCATGTGCACATGGACCTGGTTGGTCCTCTCCCTTCCTCTCGCGGGTACACTCACCTCCTCACCATGGTAGACCGCACCACCAGGTGGCCAGGGGCAATTCCTTTGGTTGCCACCACAGCGGCAGACGTCTCCAGAGCCTTCATCTCGTCGTGGGTAGCTCGGTTCGGGGTACCGGCTGACATCTCCTCCGACCGGGGGCCTCAATTTACCTCTGAGCTTTGGAACGCTGTAGCTAAAGGTTTGGGCACCAAGCTTCATCGTACCACCGCCTACCATCCACAGGCGAACGGTCTGTGTGAAAGATTCCACAGGTCCCTTAAAGCCGCACTGTGTGCTAGTCTCCGTGGGCCTAGTTGGGTGGACAGGCTCCCTTGGGTGCTGCTAGGTCTTCGCACGGCGCCTAAGGACAACCTGCATTCTTCTTCAGCAGAGCTGGTTTACGGCCAACCACTCAGAGTGCCTGGCAATTTTCTTCCTCCTCACACGGAACCCTGGTTCCCAGCTCAGCAGCTCGTCAGCCACCAGGAAGCGGCTAGGAATTTCATCCCAGTGCCTACTTCACATCATGACCTGCAGCACTCCCATGTCCCGGTGGATCTTAAGAGCGCAGATTACGTGTTCATTCAGCAGGATGCTCGCAAAAACCCGCTCAAACCACCTTACACAGGTCCGTTCCGTGTCAGCTCGTCAGGTGATAAGTCCTTCACAGTCGACGTCGCCGGTAAGCCTGACCACATCTCCATCGACCGGTTGAAACCGGCGCATCTGGATCTGAGCGAACCAGTCGTCACCGCTCAGCCGCCTCGTCGTGGTCATCCACCGTCGACTGCTGGTCCAGTACAGCCACAGTCATCCGCCGAGTCGCCAGTGCCCGCCTCACCGGGTCGACCACAGCCGGCCTCTTCTTCTCCTCCGCCTGCGGCGCCATCCCAACCACAGCCAACGGCCAGTTCGTCTTCTAGCGCTCCGTTCCAGCTGCCGGGGTATCACAGTCGGTCGGACAGACCCCCTTCTCGCCTTACCTTCTCTGTTAAAAGCAATTCTGGGGGAGCGCATGTGGCGGAACCACCAGAGGACTACGGACAATTGTATATAATTCCTTTTACAGCAATGTAGTACAGCTGGGGGCTGCACCTTTAATGTATCTGTTAACTGTACTAGGGCTTATTTCCTGTACTCCGCGTGATGACATCATGCCGTCCGTCATGTGATCTCTCAACGGCGGGAAGAACGTGATGACGTCAGAGCTCGGAACCTTCTAGCAGTAGAGCTCGGAACCTTCTAGCAGTTGAGCTCGGAACCTGCTAGCAGTTGAGCTCGGAACCTGCTAGCAGTTGAGCTCAGAACCTTCTAGCAGTTTCCAGAGAGGCTTTCAAGCAGACCAGACCTATTTGCATTGTATCCTACAGTTTCCTGTACAGCTTCGTTTGTTCATTAAATTTTATTGTTTTTGATTTTCTGAGTCGCTCTCAATTCTTCGGCTAGGAACCCCAGTTCCTACACCCCTATGAATTTTCTCCCGGGTTGCTCGCAGCAGTGCCCTGGAGATCAGTCTTCAATTCCTGGAGACTCCGGGCCAATCCCGGAGGGTTGGCATTCCTAGCTGTGACATGCATTCACTCTGAATCTATTGCAATCTGCCATGCCTTCGGGGGAATCACTAAATATTTCCTGTCATCAGTGGATCCAGGTCTTGCACTGAATGAGAAAGCTGCAACTCAGCTCATAAAAATGTTAATATATTGTGACAGAAACGGTGGCATAGTGGTTAGCACTGTTGCCTCACAGTGCCAGGGACCCGGGTTCGAATCCGGCCTCGGGTAACTGTTTGTGTGGAGTTTGCACATTCTCCCTGTGTTTGCGTGGGTTTGCTCTGGTTTCCTCCCACAGTCCAAAGATGTGCAGGTTAGGTTGATTGGCTATGATAAATTGACCCTTAGTGTTAGGGGGATTAAATACGTGGGGTTACGGGGCTAGGGTGGGATATGTGTTGGTGTAGGGGTTATGGGGATCGGGTGGGATATGTGTCGGTGCAGGCTCGATGGGCCAAAATGGCCTCTATCTGCACTGTGGGGTTTCTGTGATTCTGTGAAAAGACATAGGGAATGATTTGATTTTCAGCCGAATTATGCTGTACTTTGAGTCTGTTTGTGTAAAGCACCAATGTCTTTTAAATGTTATAAATTGTTTTCAGAGCGTCTTATTGACTTAGGATTGGACAGATAGCCCTCAGCTATTTTACTGTTTTGAAATGCTTATTAAAATTCATGAACATGTTCAATATGCAGTTAGTTTTTTGTCACATTGCCTCCCTGTACTGAATCACAGGAGGATTGCTAATTGATCACGCATGCTCCTTCTCAAAGCAGCAATGGAGAAGCTGCATGAGTCTCATTTATGATGGATTCACAGCTAAGGAAATCCAAACAAGTAGCTCAGGGCTCAAGCGTACTAAAGGTCAGATTGATGAACTCTAAATATCTTAAAGATCTCCAGAGATCTTAGAGAGCAGCTAATAAGTCGCTGATTTGTAACATTGTTTTTTTGTATATTAAGTTTGAAAGAGTAGGAAGGAAGATTAGTTAATTATTAATAATAATTAATAATAACTAAAGAGGTGTTCATTAATAATACCAAATTTGTGTTTTAATAGCTTGTAGATTGTAGAAGAAAGGGATAAGTGAAGGAAAGGAGAAGTTCCTCAGTTTTGAAATCCTGTGGGGGGAAAAAATGAGTTGGAGTAGGAGATCATGCCATGACTCTTTATTTTAACACAGTGGAGATGTAGGGAAGAGGAGGCCAGGAGGGGTGTGCAGCATTGGGGGAAGGGATAACATTTCACTTCGGCAGGGGCACAAAACAGGCAGTAGCAGATCAGCCACCATTATACACACCTTCTGTTTCTGTTTTCAATGAAGTCAATAGAAAGGAAAATCAGGCAGGGTGTATAATCACCGCCCAATCTACTACCGCCCATTTTGTGCCCTTGCCAAAGTTGAATTTCAACCCCCACCTTTGGAGCTTGGGGACTGTTGTGTATGTAATATGTGTGCTACTTTGAACCTATGCACAGGACTGGACTACTTGTTGGGCGTAGTGATACGCAGTACCACTCCTGGCCATAGGGGTATAAATAGTACTGTGGGTACTGATCCCCCCTCAGGTCCCGCCTGTGGGCATGAAGTAAAGACCTATGTATAGTCCCTACCTCCAACCAGTAAAGACCTGTTTGAGTTATACGTTTAAGTCTTTGTGTTAATTGTTCAATACAATACACATACTTAACACTGGCGACGAGTCGGTTCGAACCCTGCGGCAGTTATTCCACAGCGGCTTCGTCCAAAGACAGGACATTGAAGAGAGGTTCCAATCCTCAACACCCCACTGAAAACTGAAGGGCAGCAGAAATCCTGACAGCTTCCAGCGACTGGAAGCGACAGGCATTAGGACCCTGAAGCCTCCATAACCTCGTGGGTAAGCCAGAGGCCGGGAGGGCGCGAGCGGGTAAGCCAGAGCCCGGGAGGGAGCGAGCAAGAGCCGCCGAGCGGGTGAGCCAGAGGCTGGGAGCCGCTTCAAGCGGGAGGCGCTTAGCGGGCCAGCGATCGCACCGGTGATAAGGGCTGAGAACCGTTTCGGGCGGGCGGCGCACCAGCGATCGCACAGGAGATAAGAGCCGCAGTCGGGCTGAAAGTCAGCGACGAGAAGCGCGGGAAAACCGCCATTGAAGTGGGCGGGGAGAGCGAGAAGCGCGGGAAAGCCGCCATTTTTCACGGGAAAACCGCTGGGGAAGAAGGCAGAAGCGGGAAAACCGCCATTTTGTGGGCGGAGGACGACGGCAAGAGCGGGAAGCCGCCATCCTTGATAACAAGTAAACAAAATAAAATCTGAGAAATTGCAAATCTACAATGCCTAAACACGGGAATATTAGCACCTTTGATAGTGACCTCGAAGATTGGGCCATATATGTTGAAAGAGTAAAAAATTATTGTAAGGCCAATAAAATTCATGACCAAGATAAAGCTCTAACATTATTAAATTTAATGGGTGCGAAGACATACGTGCAATTGAAACACCTGTTATCACTAGATGAACCGGCGGATAAGACGTTCGATGAGATTGTTACTGTCCTGAAAGATCATCTAAACCCCACGCCGCTGATGCTAGCGGAACGATTTAAATTTTACGACAGAAGGCAGCTACAGCATGAAAGCAATGCTGATTATTTGCTGGAATTACGTAAATTAGCGAAATATTGCCAGTTTGGAACGGGACTGACAGAGGCACTTCGAGACAAATTTGTGTGTGGTTTATTTAAACAGGATACACAAAAGCGACTGCTCGAGGAGAATGAGCTGACGCTTGAGAAGGCGGTCACTATGGCGGCAGCACACAAAGCCGCAGCGAGAGGCACGGCAGTAATGCAGCTACGGTCACCGGAGCTCAGTGCACACAAATTGGGTGTGAGTTCTGGCAAATGTTATCGTTGTGGAAAGACAACGCATGATCAGAACCAGTGTTGGTTTAAAAACCAAGAATGTAGAACTTGTGGTAGGCTTGGACATATAGCTAGAGTATGCAGGTCAGGGAAGAAGACCAGCAACAAGAAGTCACCGCAAGGAAAATACGCAAAGGTACACAAGGTGACCGAACAGGAGTCCGATTCAGACGCTAGCAGTAATGAACTGGCTAGCTTAAGCTGTAATGAACTGGCTAGCTTAAGAGTACTCAACGCTGGTAAGGGTGCAGACCTCCAGACAATTTGGGTCACTCTTCAGATAGAAGGAGTCCAAGTAAAACTGGAATTGGACACTGGATCGGCATTGACGGTCATAAATAAGAAAGATTACGGAAAGTTATTCCAACATATTCCCCTACAGGATACGGGGATTATATTGAAAACATACACGGGGCAAAGAGTGTACCCCATCGGGAAAATAGAGGTTGCAGTGGTCCACAAGGGCGAAGACAGTCAAATAATGGACTTATATGTGATATCTGAAGGAGGTTCTCCACTACTAGGACGGGAGTGGATTAGGAAAATGAATATGGACTGGCATTTCCTACAAACAATAACGAGTGAGAACTCGGTGAAGATAGTCGGCCCAGACTCTGGAACGGATGATGGTAAGCCCAACTCAGGTGCAAAAGACAAAGTTTCAGCACAGAATTCCACTGAGCAACAACAACATAGTTTAACTGTGGATTCTGAGTCTGGCAAGTCTACTGATGTGCCCATTTCTGAGGGACACCGGGCTCGAACTCAACTCCATTTCAAACTACAACAGCAATTAGAACAAATGCTTCGCCGTTGTGAGCAAGAGTTGAATGCAACGAAAGAGTTCTTTGATATAGAGTTGGAGAATCTGGAAAGACAACAGAAGCAGCTGATGGAGAAAATGGAGCAGGAGCACACAAAACGTCTGATGTCAGAGGAGTTAACGGTCAGCCAACTCCTGCATATGCTGACGGACAGGACTCTGAAATGGGAAAAACTTGAACACGAACTTCAATATTCAAACGAAAGGGGTTCGGAGCTCTCAAAGGTTATTGGAAGAGCTGAGGTGGCAACACAGACTGAGATGACTGCAACAGAGCAGCCCTTGGATGCCAAAAGTACGCTGACTCACGTCAACGTAGAACAACAGACCGCTGAAACAGCTGCTCCGGTAGAGGGATTGAATAGTCCGATCAATCAATCTCCAAAAGAAGTTGAAGTAGTAAAATCTCAAATGAGGTCATTAGTAAACGACTTGCTGAAAGCCCAGAAAAAGCTGGATGAAGAGGTACGCATGAAGAAGTCTCTTCAGGAAAGATGTCTGGACTTGGAACAAAAGCTGGCTAACGCCCAGCTGGGTATGGAGGAAATAGAAGACCCTCTCGCTGGCCTAGATCAGGATGACACCGAATATTACTATGTCCTGTCCTGCCCAACTTGTAACTTCGACTCCCACCATACAGAAATCATGGAGGAGCACCGAAAGTCTACGGAACATCGGGAGAAGGTGGCTCTACTACGGAAAAAGGAGGGAGAGAAGGAGGAACTGCGCATGCAGCTGGCAGCTGACAGTGGAGCCCAGAGAGTCTCCAAGAAGCAGAAAAGGGAAAGTCGAAACAGAAGATGACCCATCTGAACCATTATTACCTCTACCAGATCACACACGTGGTCCCTCCGAATGGAGCCAATTCAGTTCGGAAGTTCAAACTGTTAAATCCATGGAAGGACTATTGAATGAGTCACTCCAGCAACATGAACTGACTCCACCACAGAGATTGAATCTGTGAACTGTTTTCCGCAGAGACTGAATCTGTGATCTGTTTTGACATGAAGTTATCTATGTATCTATGTTATTCTGTTATGTAAACCTGAAGTTATATATGTATATATGTTATTACGTTATGTTAAATGGGGAGATGACTGTAAAGCTAGGAAGGGAGGAATGTTGTGTATGTAATATGTGTGCTACTTTGAACCTATGCACAGGACTGCACTACTTGTTGGGCGTAGTGATACGCAGTACCACTCCTGGCCATAGGGGTATAAATAGTACTGTGGGTACTGATCCCCCCCTCAGTTCCCGCCTGTGGGCATGAAGTAAAGACCTATGTATAGTCCCTACCTCCAACCAGTAAAGACCTGTTTGAGTTATACGTTTAAGTCTTTGTGTTAATTGTTCAATACAATACACATACTTAACAGGGACAACAGGCTGAGAAAGTTTAGCAGTAGTACAATAGAGAGAGGCTAGGAAGGACAGAAAGAAGGGTTGGAGGCTAGACATAAAAGGACTACATATGTATATGAGACAAGTTTCTTATATCCTATCTACAAGTGCTTTTAAGGCCTACACTGGGAAACCTGTGGGACCAATGCCAATCAGAGCATCTATTGTATAGGTTCTGCCTGGGAACCTATCAAACTGCCAATCACAACGGTTGATTTCCTGATTGGCTGAGCAGGCAGTGCCACTGAGCAGGTGTGACAAACTGGGTTTCCTTAGCAATGCTTCTCACCTGTTTTCACTGAGAGTGCCATGTTGCACCAAGGCTCTATCTTGTGTATGAAGGGCTTTCGTCCAGTGTCCTCATCCAGTCCCCACCAAAATATTTAAGTTTTAAACGAGTGCTGAAGAGGCGGTCTATCAGCCATTTTGATGAGTGCAGCGGTAAAGGTGAGTCCCATTACCACCATCACAATTTATTTTCCTGCAGTAAACAATTTATAATCAGATTTTTTTTTATTCACATCTTTTTGTGTATGGGTTTCTGGTTAGGCTTCAGGCCTACATTTTGCATTTTTTCAAATTTTTAAGAGAGGGCCTCATATTTTGCATCTGTAGCTTGTCACCAGCTGCATTTTAATTTGCTGCCACCACAATTCAGAAGATAGGAAACTCACTGGAAATACCTCTCCTTTTGTGCATTTTAGAGGGGAATCTGTAGAGGGATGAGAAGGAGGTATAATTACACCACATCCATCCTTACCCAACCACTCACGTCTGCAGATTAAAAGGCGGGTAACTAGATGCGTCCAACAAGATCTGCCTTCACCGACTAAATTTAATCAGAAAGACAGTCACAGAATTATGCCCTCTCCTCAAGCCAGACTACAGACAAGTTTCACAGCAGGGATTGCTTAGCTGGTGGCTGACAAGATTATCTTAGCTTTGAATTTGTATGCTACAGACATTCTTTTAAGCAGCAGGGGATATATGCAAAATTTCTCAATCAGCAGATGCATGTAACAGGTGGCAGAGCCCTTGTTTTGCAGGGAAAACTGCTTCATCACCTTCCTCAATGGAAAACAGGGCCGCAGTGCAAGACAGCACTGCACTTTTTCTATGCCGTTAGATTCTGCAAGGTATAAGGTATTATTGATGGTGTACAGGTGTCTATGCAGGTCATCATGAACAAAACATATTTGCAAATGAATGTCTCCTGGTAGCATTCATGACGCATTCATTTTACACCTATCTAAGCTGCCACTATTATCGTAAGGGGCAGAAAGACCGGATTGATGACCCCTGAAGGACAATATCCTCTTCAGTCCTGGCCATGACCTCAGTAAGCAAGCAATGAACAAGAGCTAAAAAGCAGCATAATGAGGTGCAAACAGCCACCAGGACCATGGCGAAACAAATGCTCCAATGCTTGAACAAATGAGGAGCTGTCACTATATAGCCCCACCAAGGTGTCAGTTATATGAGGGCCAGGTATCTGTTCACCACACAGTGCCGTCACACTGGGTTGCAGCATGTTTACCATTTGTATTTTGCTAAGGAAACTGATAATGTGTCATTATGTACAGTCAGCTCATTTTTTAAATATATTAATTCTTGGGATTTGAGTGTCGCTGGACAGTCAGTTACTAAAACAGATGATCTGGTCATTATCACATTGCTGTTTGTGGGATCTTGCTGAGTACAAATTGGTGGCCGTATTTCCTACATTACAACAGTGATTACACCTCAAAAGTGCTTCATTGGCTGTAAAGCGCTTTGGAATGTCCTGAGGTCGTGAAAGGCGCTATATAAATGCCAGTCTTTAAATGAAGAGCTGTAGTGTCAGTTTTAATAGTTTGGTTGACAAAGGTGGATAATGTTGCTTGGTGCTGTCTGCGCCCTTTATTCAGAGGAGAGAGCCCTGCTTACACGCTCTAGATTCATTGCTGTGTTAATAATTTTTACATTAAACATTAATTGCATTTGTTACTAAAAGGAAGACTGATTTAATGTAATGTGGCATTGCCTGAACAGAGTCTCTCGTATTGTGAGTAATATGAAGGAACCGCAAAAAGCCTTGGCTCAAAAATTGCGAGGCACAGTTGGAAGTTAAAGCAAAATGTTATTTAAATGATGCTGATCAATTAGCTCCATAAATTAATCCAATAGAATCTGAATAAATATAAGTAATGTCATTATGATGGAGTCAGATTTGTACTGGTTCGCATTACAAAATTATGATATAAATTCCTTCCTTTATTCTTTGAATGGACAGAGAGAAAAAGAGAGAGTGAGGAGAGAGAGAGAAGGAGAGAGAATCGTCAAGTGTTTTTCTGAATTGGGTAACTTTAAAATGAAAGCTGTTATTTTCTTTCAAGATCACCACCTGAAAAAGAAGGCGTGTGATCGGTGAGAGTACAGGCCAAATTGCTTGATCTGGTACTTGATCAAATAAGGAAATACTAACCTAGGTTTTCTTATTGCTTTCGCCCATTAAAAACAGATATAAAACAGATCAACATTGGTGTGGAGAACCGTCATCCCATTTGTCTGCCCATCAAGTGCACTGTGCAAGTTATCAGTGGTATTTTCTTCTGGTGCCAGTGTCACCTGCCAATTTGATAGTCTGCATATATATTTGAGGGACCTGTGAGGTATTAATATCCTTCATGCTTCAGCTCACAGCTGTTACAGAGGTAGGGGGCAGCCGGCACGCAACCCAGGCAACGTTTTCAGCTACGCTCATTGGACAGAGCTGACTGTGCACAGCCTGTTTGTCCAAAGGCCAGACATGGGTAGTGCAATGCCAGCCAGGCAGTGCCAGCATCCCAACCCGCACAGTACATGAGACCGTGGCAGATATAGTGTGCGGGGGCTGTTAGGTGCAGTGGAAATATGCTTTTCAGGCAGAATTATAACTGTCACAATATTTCTTACTGAACTGGCAAATGCTACGAACCAGACTTTTCAAGGCAATTTGTCTTTCTCATATTCTTTTGTATATAAATGTGTGCACAGGTACAACATTACACCCCTGAACAGATTCTGTGTCACTTAACAGGCTGGATTTAGCGTAGCCTCACATGGAATTTAATTGCTTGGTTCATGCACCTGACGTCACCCTCATTATGGACTACATGCAGATATCTGGGTTTTACTCCATTTCATGGTATCCCAAAAGTAATTCTCCATTTTTGCATTTCTTTTAAAGGAGAAGACAGCCCATAATAGCCAGGAAGTAAAACCCCCAAACTTGAGACTGACCTCTTGCCCCAATGTGGATGGTCTAGCTCCCCATATCCTAGTGAGAGAGGCCATTGAGGATGGGGAACTGCAGGCGCATGTGCATAAGGGTTTAATATAACATTCTGCTTCTCCTCCTACTGCCTTCTTCATTAATTGTCAGCGAATCACATCATGAAACCCTCATGTCACTCTTTTTACTGAAAGCAAATTGTGAGCTTAACTCCTCAGCAAACTCCTCTTCTTTTCCCCTCTAGATGTATCTTCCTCATGATGCGGCATGCTAGTTTTAATTGGCTCTGAGTTGCTTCTGGTAATTAGTTTATCAACATTTCTCTTTCTCCTTATGAATTTGCACACTGCCCCACGATCTGACTTTGAAATTAAACTTGAGCAAGAGACCGTCAAAGCCCTCAAAGTAGTTTACGTAAGCAAAGTGTAACAGTGCAACCAACAGTGAGAGCATTTGGAGTTGAGTGAAGTTAGTGGGAATATAGGTTTTATTAATCAGGGAGTGATTGGGAATCATATTATTTTATCAAGAATATTCCACGGGTTTGTGGAACTAGGCCTCAGTGAAAACAAGTAAATGAGTTAAAATGAACAAGCTCAAAGTCCTGTGATTGATTGAAAGGGAACATTAAACTCTCCAGAACAAAAAAGACCATTAAACAAGAAAATGCTGTTGCATTAGTCAACTCTGCTCCTTCCAATGGCCAGGCACAATTTGCACTGTCACAAACGCTCCCTAACCCAGCTGAACAAGCACAGGCAAAAGCTCCAGGAACAGAAAACTCTGAGACTTCCTGCCGATCCCCAAAGGTAGTCAAGTGAAACTCCAGAGTATCCATTAATGTTACAATCTACCTTATCGAATCCTGGTTTGTTTGCATTCCACTGATGAGCATCGTAGCCAAACAGGACTGGAAGCACAGATCTGTGCAGAACATTTGATCATCGATGTCTCTTTCCTAATCAATTATTCCTCTCAAGAATCACCATAGAATTAAATGTTCCAGTTCTGACGAAGGGTCATCAACCTGAAACGTTAACTCTGTTTCTCTCTCCACAGATGCTGCCTGACCTGCAGAGTATTTCCAGCATTTTCTGTTTTTATTTCAGATTTCCAACATCCGCAGTATTTCGCTTTTGTAATAGAATTAAGTGCTCTTTGTTCTATGTCATTCTTAAAGCCCATGAAGAATAATGCTTGGAATAATCAATGTGTTACTCACAGATGTTACAAAATTTCTAAATGGGAATTTCAAAAAATCTATGTCTCGTATTGTCACCTGTGTCCTCAAGGGTAATTTTTTAAAAATTCAGTTATGGGATGTGGGCATCGCTGGCAAGGCCAGCATTTATTGCCCATCACTAATTGCCCTTGAGAAGGTGGTGGTGAACCACCTTCTTGAACCGCTGCAGTCCGTGTGGTGAAGGTACTCCCATAGTGCTGTTAGGGAGGGAGTACCAGGATTTTGACCCAGCGACGATGAAGGATCGGCGATATACTTCTAAGTCAGGATGAAGTGTGACTTGGAGGGGAGCTTGGAGGTGGTGGCATTCCCATGCGCCTGCTGCCCTTGTCCTTCTAGGTGGAAGAGGTCGCGGGTTTGGGAGGTGCTGCCGAAGAAGCCTGGCGAGTTGCTGCAGTGCATCTTAGAGATGGTACACACTGCAGCCACGTTATACCGGTGGTGGAGTGAGTGAATGTTTAAGGTGGTAGAGGGGGTGCCAATCAAGCGGGCTGCGTTGTCCTGGATGGTGTCGAGCTTCTTGAGTATTGTTGGAGCTGCACTCATCCAGGCAAGTGGAGGGTATTCCATCACACTCCTTACTTGTGCCTTGTAAATGGTGGAAAAGCTTTGGGGGGTCAGGAGGTGAGACACTCTCTGCAGAAAACCTAGCCTCTGACCTTCTCTTGTTGCCACAGTATTTATGTGGCTGGTCCAGTTAAGTTTCTGGTCAATGGTGACCCCCAGGATGTTGATGGTGGGGGTATCGGCAATGGTAATGCCATCGAATGTCAAGAGGTGGTGTTTAGACTCTCACTTGTTGGAGATAGTCATTGCCTGGCACTTCTGTGGCGCAAATGTTATCTGCCACTTATCAGCTCAAGCCTGAACGTTGTCCAGGTCTTGTTGCATGCGGGCATGGACTGCTTCATTATCTGAGGAGTTGTGAATGGCACTGAACACTGTGCAGTCATCAGCAAACACCCCCATTTCTGAACTTATGTTGGAGAGAAGTGTAAAGTCTGTGGGTTATTTAGTTAATTAATACACAGACTACCAGAGTAACTTAAAACAGGACTTTACTATTCGAAGGTCAGGGCGAATCTGCCAAATAAATCCTGACACAGCACTTATATACCGGTGTGGTCACCGTCGGTATTACAGTATACAGAAGCCAACAAAGTAGTGCCACACCTAAAATAGTTCTCTTAAAGGTGAACGGTTACATACAATGGTTTTCTTAAAGGTAGACGGATACATACACTACAATCCTCCCTTTTTAGCTTACAACATACTTAGTCCCCCATTAAACATAACATATATTCAACTTCATGTAAAACAATTCACAGGTATAATCTATGCGGGAAACAGTTTACAGATTCAGTCTCTGCGGGAACAGTTCACAGATTCAGTCTCTGGTCTTGACTCGGTCCGAACAACATCTCTGTGGTGTAGCCGGTTCACATTGCTAGCGTGACTCATCCAATAGTCTTTCCCTTGACTTAACAGCTTGAACTTCCGTCCTGCTGAACCAGCAGTGCTGACTTTTACAAACAGCTGGACTGCCTTGGTAATTTTTCCTACTTGCCAACTGATTTGGCTCCCTTCGTAGGGCCCACGTACATGATCTGGTAGAAGTGATAATGATTTAGATGGTTATCACCTTCTGCTTTGTCTTTTTCTTTTTTGCTTCTTGGAGACTCTCGGGGCTCCCTTATCAGCTGCCAGCTGTAGCGCCACCATCTCCCTATGTTCCTTAGACTTTAAGTGCTTCATCCTGATTTCTGCACTTTGGGAGTTTTCATCACAAGCTGGGTAGACCAAGTCCTCGTAATATTCCGTGTCACTCAACAGGTCATGGTAATATTCGGTGTCGTCCTGAACTAGTCTAGCGAGAGGGCCTGCTACTTCTTCCTTACCCAACTGGACGTTAGCCGACTGTTGTTCCCTCCCTAGACATCTTTCCTGAAGAGACTTCTTCATGCGTTCATATTCATCCCGCTCTTCCTGGGTTTCCTGCAAATCCTTCACTAATGACCTCATTTGTGATTTCAATACTTCCCCTTCCATCGGGGATTGATTGATCGGGCTATTCAATCCTTCTACTGGAGCAGCTGTTTCAACATTCTGTTGTTCACATAGACGTGATTCAGCGTACTTTTGGCATCCCAGTAAAATCTGTGTTGCAACCTCAGCTATTTCCATAACTTTTGAGAGCTCCGAACTCCTTCCCTTTGAAGATTGAAGCTCGTGTTCAGATTGTTCCCATTGCAGAGTCTTGTCCCTCAGCATATGAAGGAGTTGGCTGACCGTTAACTCTTCCACGGGAACACTGTGGATCAGAGTCTTCTCCATTTCATCCACCTTTTCCTCCAATGCTTTCACCTTCTTTTCCTCTTGTACTTTGGCTTTCAGCGCTCGGAGAAGTTGCGCCTTGATGCTCTCTAGCTCATGTTCAGGGGCCATTCTTACAGTCTCTGTGTTTCTTACAGTTTCCTTTTCTTCCACTGAAAGGATTCCCAGTTGAATCTGTTCTTCAAGTTGTTGAACCTCGGTCATTGCCGCCTCATATTTGTCTTGGGTTTCCTTCAATATTTTTATGAGTTCTTGGACATCTTGTCTTTCATGTTCTGCCATGTCTTTCACCTCTAATTTCTCATCTATGGATGGAACTTCTACCGATGAGTCTGTCTTGGCCTTGAGCTCATCAAGAATTTCCTGCAGCCTTTGGACTTCTTGCTCATGTTCAACCTTTAGTTGCTCATATGCTTCTACTGAAACTAGCTTTTTGGAGGTTGCCGAGTTAATCCCCTCCAGGATTGTAGCCTGGGCCTGTTCATACTGTTCCTTCAACTTCTCAAACTCTGCTTGTAAGGAGTCGTAGAGAAGAACGGGAATAAAATCCTGGCTTCCTGAAGATTCCTCTTCATTTGCTCCTTCCTGCAAATATTCTAACTCCTGAACAGCATAAGGGAGATGTGATCGGTAATTGGTCACAATGGCTCTATGGTCGCTCTCTGCTTGAGCTAGCTGCTTCTGTTGTCTTTCCAGATTCTCCCATTCGGTGTCATAGAACTTTTTCATTGTTTTCATCTCTTGTTCGAGACGGTAACTCACTTGTTCTACTTGCTGTCGTAATTTGAAATAAAGTTGAGTCCGAGCTCGGTGTTCATCAGTCATGGATATGTCCGTAAACTGAACAGACTCAGAATTCTCTGTCAAACTATGTTGTCGTTGTTCGGTGGAGTTCTGTTCTGAAACTTTGTTCTTCTCTGGGGCATAAGCCTTTATGCATGCCTTCGTTCTTCCAACCTTAGTCGGCAAGTCCATTTTAGCCTTGTCTTTCATATTTGGGTTGGTCTTATCGTCACCTGTTTCAGAATCTGAGCTGATTGTCTGCACCGAGTCCTCACTCGTTATGGCTTTTAGATAGTGCCATTCCATGTCTATTTTCTTGATCCACTCCCGTCCCAGAAGTGGTGGTCCTCCCTCAGGTAGTACGTATAAGTTCATTCTTGGGTGTTCTTTACCCCCATCTCTCACCTTGACTCTTATCTTCCCCATGGGGTATACTTTATGCCCCGTGTATGTCTGCAATACGAACTTGGTATCTCTTAAGGGTATATGTGAGAATAGCCGGTGGTAATCCTTTCGATTTATGACTGATAGAGCTGATCCAATGTCCAACTCCATTTTCACTTGGACTCCAGCTATTTTTAGCATGACCCAGATAGTTTGTAGGTCAGCTTCCTTACTCACATTGTGAATTCTCAGACTGCCCAGCTCCTGGCCGTTTGGGTCTGAGTCCGAATTCTGTTCGTCTGAACTCTTCTCAGCCACCTTGTGTACCTTGTTGTACTTTTCCTGTGATGGCTTCCTTTGGTTGTTGGTCTTCTTCCCTGACCGGCATACCTTAGCTATGTGACCCAGTTTGCCACATTTCCTACATTCTTGGTTCTTAAACCAGCATTGGTTCTGGTCGTGTGTTGTCTTCCCACAACGATAGCATTTTGTTGTACTCGAGGTAATTTGATCCACACTGAGTGCCGCTGCCTTTAGCTGCATTTCCGCAGTTCCCTTCGCTGCGGCTTCGTGCGATGCTGCAATAAGGACAGCCCTGTCAAGTGTAAGGTCGTTCTCTTTGAGTAGTCGCTTTTGCGTTCCTTCCTTTGACAACCCGCACACGAACTTGTCTCGCAATGCCTCTGTCAGATTCCCTCCAAACTGGCAGTATTTCGCTAGTCTACGCAGTTCGACCAAGTATTCTGCGTTGCTTTCGTCTTTCCTTTGCGTTCTCGCATAGAATTTGAATCGTTCCGCCAACATCAACGGTGTGGGGTTCAAGTGATCCTTCAGAACAGTCACAATATCATCGAAAGTCTGATCCGCCGGTTTAGCTGGTGCTAGTAGATGCTTCAAGAGCCCGTATGTCTTCGCGCCCATCGAGTTTAGCAAGGTTATAGCTTTGTCATCTTCTTCTATTTTATTGGCCTCACAATAGATCTCAATGCGTTCCACATACGTGGCCCAGTCTTCTACCTCGGAATTAAAATCGTTGATGTTACCACGCTTAGGCATCTTCCTCTCTTCCTGATAACACCACGAATTATTTCTTTAAATTTTCTTTTATTTTTTTTTCCAAGATGGCGGTTCCCGCGAAAATGGCGTTTTCCCGCGCTTATCTTCTCTCCCCGCCCACTTCAATGGCGGTTTCCCGCTTCTGTCTTCTTCCCCGCCTAATGGCGGCTTCCCGCGTTTCTTCCCTAGCGGGAGGGGTACACTTCCCCACGGGCGACGGCCGCTGGCTTTCAGGTTCACAGCCTGCGCGTCGGCTTCAGGGCTTTCCCTTTTCTCGGCAGGGCAACCGGTGCTGGGTACACCCCGTTGACGGCGAACAGTTTCAGCCGCTGGGCTGGCTCTCGCTCGGTTCCCCTTGCTCGGGCTCTGTCTCTCTCCCGCTCGCTCGGCTCTACCGGCGCTGGGTACACCCCGTTGACGGAGAACAGTTTCAGCCGCTGGACTGACTCTCGCTCAGTTCCCCCTTGGTCGGCTCTGCCTCTCCCGCTCACTCGGCTCCCAATCGCGCCTCCCAGCCCTCTCGCAGTCTGGTGCTTCCCTCCCCGGCTGCGGCTGAATTTATCTCTTCCCGCGCCTACGCTCCCGGTCGCAGCGCTTCGTGGCTTCGGTCGCTGCCCGGCATTTTTCGCCGGTCGCGGTCTAGCTGTCTCACGACGCCGTTGCGTCCCCCAGCCTGTCTGTACCGCGGCTTCCTTGCTCCACGCTGCCCCAGTCTCAGTGCCTCTGGACCCGACTTCTGTCCGGCTCCTTTCCCCCTCGACCGTGGTCGAGTGCACTGCCCTTATCCTCCGGTTATTCTTTTTACTTTCCCTTACTCACAGTCATCGTGGCCGCCTTGCTTCTCGTGCTGATCGGCTCACTCCTCACCGTGGCAGAAGGGACAGTCAGTGCCTGTTGCTGATGGAAGTCTTTGTCTCTAACTTCTTCTTCCTTTCTAGTTCTGCAGCCTCGAGTTTTCTCCCAGCAGAACGACGAGGGCGGTTGCCTCTTCTCGACGCTCGTTAACTGCTTCGGAAGTATTGTTGCCGCAGGGTACGATCGGACTCGTCGCCACCGTAAAGTCTGTGGGTTGTTTAGTTAATTAATACACAGACTACCAGAGTAACTTAAAACAGGACTTTACTATTCGAAGGTCAGGGCGAATCTGCCAAATAAATCCTGACACAGCACTTATATACCGGTGTGGTCACCGTTGGTATTACAGTATACAGAAGCCAACAAAGTAGTGCCACACCTAAAATAGTTCTCTTAAAGGTGAACGGTTACATACAATGGTTTTCTTAAAGGTAGACGGATACATACACTACAAGAAGGTCATTGATGAAGCAGCTGAAGATGGCTAGGCCTAGGACACTGCCTTGAGGAAATCCTGCAGCGATATCCTGGGGCTGTGATGATTGAACGACAACCATCTTCCTTTGTGCTAGGTATGACTCCAGCCAGTGGAGAGTTTTCCCCCCCGATTCCCATTGACTTCAGTTTTACTCGGGCTCCTCGATGCCACACTTGGTCAAATGCCGCCTTGATGTCAAGGGCAGTCACTCTCGCCTCACCTCTGGAATAACCTGGTTTCGGCCTTAGTGGAATGCTACAATCTGTAGCTCTTTGTAGTTGGCAAGACACTCCGGAGTTGGACAACATTCCAAGAATCTTTATCCTAATCGACCCAACAATTTACGTTTAATTTGCAATGTGAGCAGAATAGATGTGGAGAGTAATACTCATTAGTCAACTGCAGCCAATCTGTTTAACAATGTAACCATTGATCTTGCCTTTATAAAATAACCAATTAATCACTAGGTCCAGGAGCATCACTTCAACCCATCAGACTCTGAACTATTTCTTTAACCATATCACTCACGTTTAATGATTGGGATTTATGGATGAGCCCTCAGCACATTTAGGATTCAAAAACTTGCTGCGTAACAGCTTATTGCTCAGCGCTGCTGAAGGAGCTGTGCACATCTCTATATTAAGAGTTAGAGAAGATTTGGGGCTATCACTGGCTTGGGCGAGAGGAGAGTGCCCTCAATTCTCAGAATAACAATATTGCTGATCTAATTAGATCTCTCCTATCTTCAGGGGAAACATTTAATGTATTAATTGCTAGGGCCAGCCACTGTTTACTGCGTTTACTGCAACCCAGCAATTTTAATTTTGTTTCGTAATATAATTGGTGTCTATCAGACTGACACTGAGCAAGGCTATTAACCATTTCAAGGAACCCATTAAAATAATGATGTGCAGCACACATCATACTTCAAGGCAAATAATTCGACAGTAGCAAGATCTAATTTGAAAACTAGCAATATAGATATTACTGCCACAGAAAAGTATGTTGGACACCCCAGGAATAGAGATATCACTGCTATTGGGGGCATGCAGTTTCATTGTTAGTGATACTACATGTGATATTTCAATGGGATCTGCTTCATAAAATATATGGGTGGTAATTTTGACTTTGGGCGGTAATGTAACACAGGTGATATTGGATCAGCTGTCCGTTATACATCTTTCCTGATTGTCATTTCCATTGAAGTCCTAAGGCAGGGTTGTCTACTCCTATGTGATTTACTATTGGAAGGAATAGGTGTGGACACTTCCTGAGAACACGTGGAGGCGCCATGAGAAGAGGTGGAGGCATCGCGAGAAGGTGTGGAGATCCTAAGAAGGTATGGAGGCTACCTGAGAAGAGGTGGAGCTCCCTGAAAAGGTGTGGAGGCGTTGTGAGCATTGGTTGTGATTCAGCTGGTCACCTACCTCAGCATGTTGCAAAACAACAGAGTTCTGCCTTTGTCTGAGAAATAGTCTGTCCTGTTCTAGTTGTTAAGGGGGGTGAGGGTCGGGGGTGGTGCTTGCTTGCTTCGGTGCCTTATATTTGGGCCCCAACACCTCAAAGGCCTCAATGGTGGGAGCAGCCCTATGAGATGATCCAACTGAGATCTCTTGAGGCTGTTGATGCTGAATAACGCTTAATGACAGTGGTTGAGGAGACAACTCTTGCTGTGTGAAATCACTTACCTGTAGAGGATTAAACCTGTTGTGTATGTAATATGTGTGCTACTTTGAACCTATGGACAGGACTGCACTACTTGTTGGGCGTAGTGATACGCAGTACCACTCCTGGCCATAGGGGTATAAATAGTACTGTGGGTACTGATCTCCCCTCAGTTCCCGCCTGTGGGCATGAAGTAAAGACCTATGTATAGTCCCTACCTCCAACCAGTAAAGACCTGTTTGAGTTATACGTTTAAGTCTTTGTGTTAATTGTTCAATACAATACACATACTTAACACTGGCGACGAGTCTGATTCGGACCCTGCGGCAGTCACTCCACGGCAGCTTCGTCCACAGCCAGGACGTTGCAGAGAGGTTTCCACCCTCTCCACCCCACTGGAAGACATCCTGACCTCGGAGCCTCCATCGGCGACCGTCAGCTTCTTCTCCAGCTTGGTGGTGGGTAAGCCGTTGTCTGAGCCGGGCAGCGACACGACAGGCAGTCGACCGCGTTGGCCGCACGAACGGGGCTGGGGGAGCTGGAGGAATAGGGCGCGAGAGCCGCTTCGAGCGGGAGGCGTTTCAACAGAGCGATCGCATCTCCTGATAAGAGCCGAGAGCCGCTTCGCGATCCAGCGATCGCATCCGCTGATAAGGGCCGCACTCGGGCAATCGCGGCGAAGATAAGGGCCGCACTCGGGGGCTGAAGGGAGACGACGTCGGGGGACGGGTGAAGACCGCCAAGCGCGGGAAAACCGCCATTTTGTGGGCGGAGGACGACGGCAAGAGCGGGAAGCCGCCATCTTTGATAACAAGTAAAGAAAAGAAAATCTGAGAAATTGCAAATCTACAATGCCTAAACACGGGAATATTAGCACCTTTGATAGTGACCTCGAAGATTGGGCCATATATGTTGAAAGAGTAAAAAATTATTGTAAGGCCAATAAAATTCGTGACCAAGATAAAGCTCTAACATTATTAAATTTAATGGGTGCGAAGACATACGGGCAATTGAAACACCTGTTATCACCAGATGAACCAGCGGATAAGACGTTCGATGAGATTGTTACTGTCCTGAAAGATCATCTAAACCTCACGCCGCTGATGCTAGCGGAACGATTTAAATTTTACGACAGAAGGCAGCTACAGCATGAAAGCAATGCTGATTATTTGCTGGAATTGCGTAAATTAGCGAAATATTGCCAGTTTGGAACGGGACTGACAGAGGCACTTCGGGACAAATTTGTGTGTGGTTTATTTAAACAGGATACACAAAAGCGACTGCTAGAGGAGAATGAGCTGACGCTTGAGAAGGCGGTCACTATGGCAGCAGCACACGAAGCCGCAGCGAGAGGCACGGCAGTAATGCAGCTACGGTCACCGGAGCTCAGTGCACACAAATTGGGTGTGAGTTCTGGCAAATGTTATCGTTGTGGAAAGACAACGCATGATCAGAACCAGTGTTGGTTTAAAAACCAAGAATGTAGAACTTGTGGTAGGCTTGGACATATAGCTAGAGTATGCAGGTCAGGGAAGAAGACCAGCAACAAGAAGTCACCGCAAGGAAAATACGCAAAGGTACACAAGGTGACCGAACAGGAGTCCGATTCAGACGCTAGCAGTAATGAACTGGCTAGCTTAAGCTGTAATGAACTGGCTAGCTTAAGAGTACTCAACGCTGGTAAGGGTGCAGACCTCCAGACAATTTGGGTCACTCTTCAGATAGAAGGAGTCCAAGTAAAACTGGAATTGGACACTGGATCGGCATTGACGGTCATAAATAAGAAAGATTACGGAAAGTTATTCCAACATATTCCCCTACAGGATACGGGGATTATATTGAAAACATACACGGGGCAAAGAGTGTACCCCATCGGGAAAATAGAGGTTGCAGTGGTCCACAAGGGCGAAGACAGTCAAATAATGGACTTATATGTGATATCTGAAGGAGGTTCTCCACTACTAGGACGGGAGTGGATTAGGAAAATGAATATGGACTGGCATTTCCTACAAACAATAACGAGTGAGAACTCGGTGAAGATAGTCGGCCCAGACTCTGGAACGGATGATGGTAAGCCCAACTCAGGTGCAAAAGACAAAGTTTCAGCACAGAATTCCACTGAGCAACAACAACATAGTTTAACTGTGGATTCTGAGTCTGGCAAGTCTACTGATGTGCCCATTTCTGAGGGACACCGGGCTCGAACTCAACTCCATTTCAAACTACAACAGCAATTAGAACAAATGCTTCGCCGTTGTGAGCAAGAGTTGAATGCAATGAAAGAGTTCTTTGATATAGAGTTGGAGAATCTGGAAAGATAACAGAAGCAGCTGATGGAGAAAATGGAGCAGGAGCACACAAAACGTCTGATGTCAGAGGAGTTAACGGTCAGCCAACTCCTGCATATGCTGAAGGACAGGACTCTGAAATGGGAAAAACTTGAACACGAACTTCAATATTCAAACGAAAGGGGTTCGGAGCTCTCAAAGGTTATTGGAAGAGCTGAGGTGGCAACACAGACTGAGATGACTGCAACAGAGCAGCCCTTGGATGCCAAAAGTACGCTGACTCACGTCAACGTAGAACAACAGACCGCTGAAACAGCTGCTCCGGTAGAGGGATTGAATAGTCCGATCAATCAATCTCCAAAAGAAGTTGAAGTAGTAAAATCTCAAATGAGGTCATTAGTAAACGACTTGCTGAAAGCCCAGAAAAAGCTGGATGAAGAGGTACGCATGAAGAAGTCTCTTCAGGAAAGATGTCTGGACTTGGAACAAAAGCTGGCTAACGCCCAGCTGGGTATGGAGGAAATAGAAGACCCTCTCGCTGGCCTAGATCAGGACGACACCGAATATTACTATGTCCTGTCCTGCCCAACTTGTAACTTCGACTCCCACCATACAGAAATCATGGAGGAGCACCGAAAGTCTACGGAACATCGGGAGAAGGTGGCTCTACTACGGAAAAAGGAGGGAGAGAAGGAGGAACTGCGCATGCAGCTGGCAGCTGACAGTGGAGCCCAGAGAGTCTCCAAGAAGCAGAAAAGGAAAAGTCGAAACAGAAGATGACCCATCTGAACCATTATTACCTCTACCAGATCACACACGTGGTCCCTCCGAACGGAGCCAATTCAGTTCGGAAGTTCAAACTGTTAAATCCATGGAAGGACTATTGAATGAGTCACTCCAGCAACGTGAACCGACTCCACCACAGAGATTGAATCTGTGAACTGTTTTCCGCAGAGACTGAATCTGTGATCTGTTTTGACATGAAGTTATCTATGTATCTATGTTATTCTGTTATGTAAACCTGAAGTTATATATGTATATATGTTATTACGTTATGTTAAATGGGGAGATGACTGTAAAGCTAGGAAGGGAGGAATGTTGTGTATGTAATATGTGTGCTACTTTGAACCTATGGACAGGACTGCACTACTTGTTGGGCGTAGTGATACGCAGTACCACTCCTGGCCATAGGGGTATAAATAGTACTGTGGGTACTGATCTCCCCTCAGTTCCCGCCTGTGGGCATGAAGTAAAGACCTATGTGTAGTCCCTACCTCCAACCAGTAAAGACCTGTTTGAGTTATACGTTTAAGTCTTTGTGTTAATTGTTCAATACAATACACATACTTAACAAAACCCTTAGAGTGAGACATCACTCACTTGTAGAGGAATGAACCCTTAGAGTGAGGCATCACTCACCTGTAGAGGAATGAACCCTTAGAGTGAGACATCACTCATCTGTAGAGGAATGAACCCTGAGAGTGAGACATCACTCACCTGTAGAAAAATGAACCCTGAGAGTGAGACATCACTCACCTGTAGAGGAATGAACCCTTAGAGTGAGACATCACTCATCTGTAGAGGAATGAACCCTGAGAGTGAGACATCACTCACCTGTAGAAAAATGAACCCTGAGAGCGAGACATCACTCACCTGTAGAGGAATGAACCCTTAGAGTGAGACATCACTCATCTGTAGAGGAATGAACCCTGAGAGTGAGACATCACTCACCTGTAGAGGAATGAACCCTGAGAGTGAGACATCACTCACCTGTAGAGGAATGAACCCTTAGAGTGAGGCATCACTCACCTGTAGATGAATGAACCCTTAGAGTGAGGCATCACTCACCTGTAGAGGAGAGGACTTTTGGAGTGTGACATCACTCAACTGTACAGCAAATGTAGCAAAATCAGTTTGCAGTGTGCTCTGCAAAGAGGCCAGCGACTGGTGCACACATTCATTCTCATGAATTGCCATTTGTTTCAGAGCTGGCTCGAGTTTGGAATCATGAAATGATTCAAGCATATGGCAGCTGCCAGCCCTTCACCCACTACCCCTCTGCACCACTCACGCCTTCAGAAATGACTCACCCTGTGTTACCTCTTCTGAATGAGTGAAGTCTATACCTGGGCTGGTGCCTCCTTCAAGACATGATGATTACAGTGAATGCTGTGCTGGGTCTTGTTGATGAGGGGGCCTGGTTTACTGCTCCAGGGTTTTGGCATATCTGCAGCAAGAAGAAAGTGGCACAATATGTCAAGTTTCAATCCTAGGCATGTTGTTGCCGCAGCAAATAGCAGGGAATATTTCACAGCGTACAATAGTCACTGCTGTACAACAGCTGAAACACACTGGCACAGATCAGGTATGTGATTATAATGGTGCAAACCAGGAAGCATGTTCATAACCTCAACTTACCCATCAACCAAGCTTTGTACAGCTTCCCAATCAAGGATCTACTTTATGGCCTCCTCAGTGTGGGTGAGTGGTTTTGACTTGATGCTTCCTGCCTTCTGTTCAGTCTCGGTGCCTTCTGTTACAACCACTTCATCTGCAAAGGAGAACAATCTAGATGTTCTGCAGCTTATACTGTGTATGTTATGCAGCAGCACAGGTTTATAGACTACATACTGATTGACAGCTGACTGAGTACAAAGTAACTGTCAGCTGTACATGTGAATAATTGCCGTCAATCTTCAATCTTCCTTCCTTCATCCTTTTAGGTTGTCCTCTGCTCTACTGATCTAAACAATATTTCTTATTTTGTGTTTCAGGCTATTGGATCAATTCATGTTCGTTATTGTAATCTAGGTAAGCAGCATATTTCCCACCTATAAATTACTTTGATTGGTATAAATGGCTTCTTACATATATGGCAGACTACACTTGTGCCTTGTTGCTCATGGCATTCTTCTCGAGGTCAGACACGTTTTCCCTAATACCCTTCCAGCTTCTCATTGTATGTGACCCCATGTTCAACCTCAGGGTGATAGCCTCCCACACCTGCTTTTACCCCCTGGTTATTAGTAGGTGGCCCCTTCACACTCTGGAGAGGGCTTCTCCAGGCTCTCTTGCCATCTACCATTAGTTGAAGATCCTCATCTAAATATTAGCGTTTGGCGCTCCTGCTGTCTTCGGCTATTTCACCCAGTAAGTGTGCTGTACTGGCTGCGAGTGTCGATCTATACTGGGCAAGTGGGTTTATTGAGTTAAGCACTGCTCTTACAGGTGCCTTAAGAGTGGCCATCATTGTCCATTAGTTTTAGTGTATACTAATGCATCCAAGCTTTTGGAAAGTACAGAGTAAAGTTGTGATATCCTGACATTGAATTCAGAAAACTGAATGTGGGCAAAACACTAAACTCCTATTTAATGCATTGTCTATGCATTGAAGAGGTCTACAACCACTATAGTGATATCACAATCCAAATGAGATCTAGCATGAAAAGAATTGCATAAGCGTGAGCTTCCTGTCAGGTGACACACCTCCTATAACACTTTCCTCGTATGCCTATATCCATCATGTTTGTCCTGTCACTGTTTCCATCAATAGATCCCTTTAGGAACAACTTTGTTCTTGAATTCTAAATGTAAACAACAAAATCCTCCACCCAATCCATCCACACCCAGCAGCCCACTCCCAGTACATCCACACCCAGCAGCCTCCACCCAGTACATCCACACCCAGCAGCCCCCTCCCAGTACATCCACACCCAGCAGCCTCCTCCCAGTACATCCACACCCAGCAGCCCCCTCCCAGTATATCCACACCCAGCAGCCCTCTCCCAATCCATCCACACCCAGCAGCCTACTCCCAGTACATCCACACCCAGCAGCCGTCTCCCAATCCATCCACACCCAGCAGCCTCCTCCCAGTACATCCACACCCAGCAGCCTCCTCCCAGTACATCCACACCCAGCAGCCTCCTCCCAGTACATCCACACCCAGCAGCCATTTCCCAGTACATCCACACCCAGCAGCCTCCTCCCAGTACATCCACACCCAGCAGCCCCCTCCCAGTCCATCCACACCCAGCAGCCCACTCCCAGTACATCCACACCCAGCAGCCTCCTCCCAGTACATCCACACCCAGCAGCCGTCTCCCAATCCATCCACACCCAGCAGCCCCCTCCCAGTACATCCACACCCAGCAGCCTCCTCCCAGTACATCCACACCCAGCAGCCTCCTCCCAGTACATCCACACCCAGCAGCCATTTCCCAGTACATCCACACCCAGCAGCCTCCTCCCAGTACATCCACACCCAGCAGCCCCCTCCGAGTACATCCACACCCAGCAGCCCTCTCCCAATCCATCCACACCCAGCAGCCTCCTCCCAGTACATCCACACCCAGCAGCCCTCTCCCAATCCATCCACACCCAGCAGCCTCCTCCCAGTCCATCCACACCCAGCAGCCTCCTCCCAGTACATCCACACCCAGCAGCCCCCTCCCAGTACATCCACACCCAGCAGCCCTCTCCCAGTACATCCACTCCCAGCAGCCTCCTCCCAGTACATCTACACCCAGCAGCTGTCTCCCAGTACATCCACACCCAGCAGCCCTCCCCCAGTACATCCACACCCAGCAGCCCTCTCCCAGTACATCCACTCCCAGCAGCCTCCTCCCAGTACATCTACACCCAGCAGCCTCCTCCCAGTCCATCCACGCACAGCAGCCTCCTCCCAGTACATCCACTCCCAGCAGCCTCCTCCCAGTACATCCACTCCCAGCAGCTTCCTCCCAGTCCATCCACACCCAGCAGCCTCCTCCCAGTACATCCACACCCAGCAGCCCACTCCCAGTACATCCACTCCCAGCAGCTTCCTCCCAGTGCATCCACTCCCAGCAGCCCTCTCCCAGTACATTCATACCCAGCAGCGCTCCCCCCTCTCATTACTCCCAGACACTAACACCGCCTGTTCCAGCTATTCCGCATCCTGTAACCCTCTTGCTGGTCCTCCCAGATCCTTACCTTTCCCAATGCTCCCACACCCATGACCCAACTCCCAAACCTCAGGAGCACCCTCACAAAACCACCAACCCACACCTACTACTACCTACCCAAAGGGGAAGGAGGAGTCCACGGTAGGGGAGGCCTAAGCTTTCATGTGGGGCCCAGAGGGGCACTCCTGCCCCCACAGGGAAAATAAAAATTACTTGCCTGTTTGGCCCCAACTCCTCTTCCCCCGTGGTGTCGCCTGGCGGGAAGGAGACGGTGGCTTCCCAATCGGACCGTCCAGTTAAAATTGCAGTCGGGTCCCGATGACGGCAACAGGACCCGAAATGCATATGTAAAGAAGGACCTTAGTAGCTTTGGGAGGGCGTCCTTGCCGCCTGCTCAGTAAATTCGGAACAATGAGTTCCTGATGGCCATCTGGCAGGTTAAAAACCCGTGCGATTTTAACTGCCGACCTGCCTGATTACCGCCGAGATGGCAGGGTTAAAATCGCCCCTTAATTACAGGTATAAAGTCCAACAAAAATGATCCATGTTAGGACATTTTTTCATAATGAACGGTGCAGAATATAACGTCCTGGGAATCACACCGTGACAGCACTGTTCACACTGGGACTCAATGGGGGAGAAGTTCAGTATCGCCCAGTTTGGGGCGCTAACTTTTAAAAGATGAAAAAATTAGCGCCAGGCACTAATTTGGGGTTTGCGCTCTACTTCCTTCCTGGAGCGCAACAGGCAGCTGGCGGCGTGGTAGATGGGCCGGGCAGTGCTGCCGCGTTGGAAGGCTCCTTCCCTCCCTTAAAGGGAAGGGCCATCGCTGCAGGCTCTGCAAGGGGAAAACTTAACCTGGTCCCCGACGGCAGCCGCGATCTGGCCCGATCAGCCCGATGCGCTGCAGCAGAGTGCTGGGCTGATCGATCGCTGGTGAAGACAAATGAAAAAAAAAACAGAAAGAGCATGTCAGAATTTTTTTTACTTACCTCGGCCACCTTGTCTTTAAGTATCGCCCCTGAAGCGCCCGGCCTCCCGATGAACGCCTCCTGCAGCTGCCAATGTCATCGCCCGGCGATGCTGCAGGGGTCGGAACCGAAGTTCAGGTCCGGGGCGCTACCAGGGCGATGCGCACGGCAAGGATGTCACAATCTCCGGGCGAAGGAGATCGTGGCGCAAAGCCATACCGCCACCGCAAACCTCCCGCCGAATGTGGCAGGAGTTGATCTTCTTGCCGAGCCCGGTCGGTAAGTGCTTAGCGCCCCCCAGAGGCGCTAATGGGAGGCACTTAGGTGCCCAATTTCTCCCCCAAGGTTTGTTGTGGGTGAAACTCGATTAAGCTCTAAAACGGGTACGGGTAGCGCCAAGCGCGATCTGCCTGCGTCCATTCAAAGTGGTGCAAGCAGCACGCAAAATTCACCAAATAGGTTGCGCAAAATAATACGGAGCCAGTAGAAATCGAAAAGCAAGTCGCCTGCAAGTTGTTGCTGATCCCTTTAGATAGTGCTGGTGGGTGGGTCCCTCGTGTGATTTGGAGACGGCGTTGAATGAAGCGGCGACGTTTAAAACGGGAGGTCGTGTGTCAAACCAGCATTGCACACTGATTGACATCACGATCTGCCTCATTACCATTTTTCTAGTGAGCACAGGCAACAGCCGCGCTGCCGACCTGCCCAAAATTATGCCATTTTTTTGCTGAAACTAGTCTTATCAGCCGGCGCGAAGGTGAAGAAATTCCACGTCCGTTTTCTTTTATAAACGGCATATACAGCATTATGTGACTGAATCATTCCACCCCCAAAAAAAGGAAATAACAGAGATAAATGTCTCCTGGAAGTAGAAACAAGAGTGGCCAAGGTTTAATTATGTAAGAAGTCACACAACACCAGGTTATAGTCCAACAGCTTTATTTGAAATCACAAGCTTTCGGAGCGCTGCTCCTTCGTCAGGTGATTTCAAATAAAGCTGTTGGACTATAACCTGGTGTTGTGTGACTTCTTACATTTGTCCACCCCAGTCCAACTCCGGCATCTCCACACCAAGGTTTAATTAGGCAGAGACCTATACTAGCAAAACCCAAAGATTCATATGTTTGATGAATCAGACAACTGAACAGTTCTTACTCAGAAACAACCTTCTGGATGTTTTATGCAGCAGAGTTTGCAGCGGAATTTCTTGCCCTATGGATGCACCAGTGATTGGATAGATGAGACTAGACAAGAGAGAGGTCACATTATTAATCAATTAGGAGGGTTGCAATGCTTTGACATTAATGAGATCTATCCGTCCTGACACGGAAATTCAGCTGAAATTGTATTTGCCTTTTCACCACCCAAGGCAGAGTCACAATTTTCTGCCATTCTCTTTTCAGAAATATGTTTGCTGGATTGCGTTTTCTTTTACATTAACCCTTTCCCACCCAAACTGGCTACGATTTTCTACTATATAAATCATGAAAATGCCTTCAAAAGTTAGATTGGGAATAAAACTTGCTCATTTTGGACATGATTTGTCGGAACTGTGATCTGCTGCCCGTATCCTAACTCGCACCAATTCCCATTCACCCATCACCCTTGTGCTCACTCACCTACAGTGGCTCCCAGTCTGGCAATGCCTGATTTTAAAATTCTCATCCTTGTGTTCAAATCCCTCCATGACCTTGCCTGTATCTCTGTAACCTCCTCCAGTCCTACAACCCTCCAAGATCTCTGCGCGCTTCCAATTCTGGCCTTTTGCACATCCCCGATTTCCATCGCTCCACCATTGGTGGCCGTGCCTTCAGCTACCGAGGATTGAAGCTCTGGAATTCCTTCCCTAAGCCTCCCCGCCTCTCTACCTCTTTCTCCTCCTTTAAGTCGCTCCTTAAAACCTACCTCTTTGACCAAGCCGTTGGATACCTGCCCAAATATCTCTCTAATGGCTCAGTGTCAAATGTTTTCTGAATACATTCGTGTAAAGCATCTTGGGATGTTTTACTATGTTAAAGGTGCTATATAAATGCAAGTTATTGTTGTTGAATGGCACGCTAAAGGAAATGGTGACTCTAGAGGTTACTTTTTTTGGGCCTTCTTTGCCTTGATTCCTGCCTCTCTCAGACCCTCTGATGTCGGGTGGTAGGGAGGGGGTGGGGAAAGAAGGGAGGAGGGGCGAGAGCAAGGACTAACCCCACCCATCTCTGGGGAAGCCCCAGAAATCCCAGGAAAATGTTTAGAGGGGCAGCGATCGGGCACCACGGGTCTCTTTCTTTTTTTCCTTTCCTTTGCACCTGGGAAGCGAGAGTTCCCCACAAACATTGGGCAGGAATATCAAGACCTACATTCATTGCTGCTTGTTCCTGTGGTACGATTCTTCAGCGGGCAGATTTTGCTACGCAGAACGAACTGAGAAATGTTTTGTTAGGGTGCAACATCACCATCTGTTGGATAAAAATGGTACTATTACAGAAGCATATTTTTTTCACCTTTAGCAAAACAATTTCAAGTGCGTCATAGAATCTTACAGCACAGCGGGAGGCCATTCAGCCCATCGTGCCTGTGCCGGCTCTTTGAAAGAGCTGCCCAATTAGTCCCGCTCCCCTGCTCTTTCCCCAATTTTTCCTTTTTTAGTATCCATCCAATTACCTTTCGAAAGTTACTACTGAATCTGCTTCCACCACCCTATTAGGCAGTGCATTCCACATGCCCCATGAAATTTCCTATTTAACAAGGAGTGAAATTCAGATGTGCTTTGCTCAAGACTAGGCTGAAGCATTTGCAACCATCTTCAGCCAGAAATGCCGAGTGGATGATCCATCGCAGCCTCCTCCTGAGGTCCCCACCATCACAGAAGCCAGTCATCAGCCAATTTGATTCACTCCATGTGATATCAAGAAACGGCTGAGCGCACTGGGCACAGCAAAGGCCATGGGCCCCGACAACATCCCGGCTGTCGTGCTGAAGACTTGTGCTCCAGAACTAGCTGCGCCTCTAGCCAAGCTATTCCAGTACAGCTACAACACTGGCATCTATCTACCCGACAAAGTGGAAAATTTCCCAGGTATGTCCTGTCCACAAAAAGCAGGACAAATCCAATCCGGCCAATTACCGTCCCATCAGCCTACTCTCAATCATCAGCAAAGTGATGGGAGGGGTCGTTGACAGTGCTACCAAGCGGCACTTACTCACCAATAACCTGCACACCGATGCTCAGTTTGGGTTCTGCCAGGACCATTTGGCTCCCGGCCTCATTACAGCCTTGATCCAAACATGGACAAAAGAGCTGAATTCCAGAGGTGAGTTGAGAGTGACTGCCTGATGTGCCAAATAACTGCCCGAATCTGTGAAGTTAAAGCTTAAGACAGAAGCCTTTTATTAAATAAGAATCATGGCAGAGTTAACAGAGTACATCATCGACCGAGCCCTTGGTAGAACATACCAGAAGAGGGGTGGGGCCAGGGAGGAGCATTTGTGGTTCCCCCCGGTGGAACATTCCAGACATTACAGTACAAGTACAAATATCAGAACACAGTTATTTCATCACATTCACCCCCTGCTATAGATTCAGTCTGTCAGGAGGTCTGATAATCCTCTGGGAACAACGTAACTCTTGCTGAGGCTCCTCCCGGAGTACTAACTCCGGTTCATTCGAATTCCCAGAATCATCAGTATTTTTCACACTGAGGGTTTGTGTCTCTGAAGGTCCAATACCACGATTGAAAACTCTACTCTCAGAGTCGAACTCTTTTTGAGCTCCAGCAGGTGCAAGATCTTTAATAGAGACCGTATCCTCTCGCCCATCCGAATATTGAATATACGCATACTGGGGATTAGCATGGAGGAGTTGTACTTCCTCCACCAGTGGATCAGTCTTGTGGCCTCTCACATGTCTGCGCAACAACACAGGGCCCGTGGTCGTCAACCATGTGGGTAACGATACTCCATTAGTAGCTTTTCTTGGAAAACTAAACATCCTTTCATGAGGGGTGGCATTCGTCGCTGTACACAGAAGAGACCTTATGGAATGCAGCACGCCTGGCAGGACATCCTGCCAGCGAGAGGTCGGCAGGCCTCGTGACTTCAGAGACAGTACAATAGCCTTCCACACTGTCGCATTTTCTTTCTCGACCTGCCCATTACCACGAGGGTTATAGCTGGTAGTTCTACTCGTTGCAATCCCCTTCAATAGCAAAAACTGTCGTAATTCTTTGCTCATAAAGGAAGAACCCCTATCACTATGTATATAGTTAGGCATGCCGAACAAGGAAAACAGTTGGCAGAGGCATTTAATTACAACAGCACTAGTCACATCCGGACAGGGGATAACAAAAGGGAACTGAGAGTACTCGTCTATAATATTAAGAAAATAGACATTACGGTCGCTCGATGGAAGGGGACCTTTAAAATCGAGACTCAAACGCTCAAATGGTCGAGTTGCTTTAATAAGATGAGCTGGCTCGGACGGCTTATAGAAGCGGGGTTTGCATTCAGCACAAACATGACAGGTTCTGGTCATTGTCCGGGCCTCCTCAATAGAGTAGGGTAGATTGTGGGACTTAATGAAGTGGTTCATTCTGGTAACACCAGGGTGGCAGAGTGCGTCGTGGAGACTTTGAAGCTTATCTGTACCTAGACTAGCACATACTCCTCGTGACAAAGCATCCGATGGCTCATTAAATACTCCAGGCCTGTACTGAATATCATAGTCATATGTTGACAGTTCTGTTCGCCATCTTAAAATGTTATCATTTTTGATCTTGCCTCTCTGCTTAGTGTTGAACATAAAGGCCACAGATCGCTGGTCAGTAATGAGCGTAAAACGTTGGCCAGCGAGATAATGGGCTGGATTTTGCTAGGGCCGGGGAGGCGGGATTGGAGGCGTGTGGGGGATAAAAATCGCAAAACTGGCGTGCTGGTCCAAACCCGCCTCCATCCCGCCTCCACGCAATTTTCCTAAATTCGTGTCTGCTGGTCCCGACTCCATCCCGCCTCCAGGAGGCGGGATAGGCCCTTAAGGCCCTTAACAAGCCCTCAATTGGCTCTATAATCCCATTTTCCTAACCACTTGCAAGTTTACTCGTTTTCCCACGTGAAACATGCCTGGTGGGAAACACACATCTGAAACCTGGCGGGAGCACAACTGGCTTGCGGAGTAGCAGCTGCAGCTCAACCATTAAATGGCAGATTTGAACAGGCTTTAATTGCAGGTGGCATAACTTTGCTCTCTCAGGTCTGAGGGATCTTTCAGAAGGCATACCCACAGCTCTGGAAGTTTGCAGCCTGACAACCATCTCCAGTGTGACCTCCTGGGAAACCCCTCTCGCCACCTTCACTGAGCGCTTCCTCAACTGAGGCATCTACCAGAAGCATGGGAGCCATTTTTGTCCTGCCCTTCTGGATATTACATGAGGCCGCCCAACAGCAGCAGCAACAGCAGTTGCGCCAAGCTGCTGCTGCCCCACCTGAGGATGCACAGGCCAGAAGGGGCCAGCGCATGGAAGGCCGTCGGCGCAGGAGATACCCCCCAAACAGGGTCTACAGACGCAGGGTCAGCTACCTCAACATGCCTGAGCAGCAGTGCCAAAGGCGGCTCCGACTTTTGCGAGAGATAGTGGCTGACATCTGCGCAATGCTGCAGCAAGACCTGGAGCCCAGAGGAGCAGCTGGACACCCCTTATCAGTGGCCGTCAAAGTCACCATCACACTCAACTTTTTTGCCTCAGGCTCATTCCAGGGATCAGCAGCAGGCATCAGCGGCATCTCCCAGGCGGCCGCACGCACCTGCATCAAGCGGGTAACCGATGCCCTCTTTGCCATCGCGCACAATCACATCCATTTCATCAAGGATCGAGCAAGTGTCATGGCGAGAGCGGTTGGATTTGCTAATCTTGCAGGCTTTCCAAGGGTGCAGGGCATCGTTGATTGCACACATGTGGCCCTTAAGGCTCCCCATCGCAATCCTGGTATTTTTGTCAACCGCAAAGGCTTCCACTCCCTCAACGTTCAGCTGGTGTGTGACCACAAGAAGGAAATTTTGCATGTTTGTGCCAAGTACCCTGGCAGTTGCCATGACTCCTTCATACTGCGTCAGTCTACTGTGCCTCCGCTATTCAGTCCGCCACACCAACTTAACGGATGGATACTTGGAGACAAGGGCTATCCCTTGAGGACGTGGCTATTGACGCCGCTGAGGAGCCCATCCAACGCAGCTGAGGAGAACTACAACTCCAGCCACCTTTCCACCAGAGCCATGATCGAGCAGACCATTGGTCTGCTGAAGCTGCGCTTCAGATGCCTGGATAGATCAGGTGGAGCCCTGCAGTACTCAGCAGCCAGGGTCTCCAGAATCGTTGTGGTTTGCTGTGTGCTTCACAACATGGCACAGCGTCGTGGCTTGCAGATGGCTGAGGACCAAGTGGCTCCTGACATATCCTCCTCAGATGAGGAGGAGGAGGAGGGGGAGGAGGAGAGCGAAGATGAACATCTTGCAGAGGCTCATCAACCAGCGGCAGCAGTGCGCGAGAACATTGGTGGCCGGCATGCAAGGAACGCGCTCATATTGGGCAGATTTGCTGAGCCTCGCCCATGAGGGACTAGTGCCTCGCATCCTTTTACCTGAGCACTGACAATAGCCAGGAACCAGCTGACTTCTAGCGATGTGACCACCATACTGACCTCAAAGTGAAAGTCCCATTCGCGAAATGACACATGCCACAACTACAGCAGTAGCCAACAGATGATTTATTAACATTATTCTGATGGCTTTCAACCATAACACATTAAATTCCACCCAAGTGACTACCCTTGTGACTATTTGTGCAGTTTCTTTCTCTTACGCGTGCTCCTACGTAGTGGTTCCCCAGTGGCATCAGCAGATGTGGAGGCCCCTTGCTCACTTCCTTGCTGCTCCTGTCTGGACACCTTTGGCGGGCGTCCTCTGGGGTTGCGAGCCTGTAAGGGCTGCGCAACAGTCTGCTGCTCCTGCGGCTGTGTAGGGGTTGAGACGCCGATCTCACTTGGGTGCTGACTCAGGTGGGGCTCTGACCGAGGACTTGTCAGTGGCATGGAAGTTTGAGCGCTTGGAGAGGAGCCCCCACCTCCTTGTTCTCTGCCACCATCATCCCTCTCATGGGTCAGGTCCCCCTCAGCGCTTGCAAGTGGCGAGAGAGCACCTTGCTGCACATCAGGGGAGCCATGGGGACCCGTGTCGGGACTGGCAGTCCTTCTCAGAGGGACTGCCATGAAGGTCTGGTTTCTCTGTTCAATAGCTGCCCATCGCTCCTCCAGAGATGTCAGTCTAGTCTGAACACTCACCATGTTTTCAACACTCGCGCGACTTATCTCCTCCATGGCCGTAGCCAGCCTTTCCACGGAGGTTGCCATCCTTTCCGTGGTTATGCGTTGATGCGCCAATGACTCCACAAAGGCTCTGCTCATGTTAGCGACGGACTCCTCCATTCGCTCCACACTCGCAGCAACCCTGGAGACAAAACCTGCCAGAGACTCCTGCATATTTTCATGGAGTGCCATCACCGCTGATACTGTGGATGGACCCAGAGGCAGAGGGTCGACATGCAGCTGAGCCGAGCTGGGAGAGTGCTGCGCCTCCGACTAGGACTCTCCACTGCTGTCCCTGTCTCCACCATCTGCTGAGGCTCACTTGTGAGCTGTGATACACCAGGTGACAACACTACTCTATGTCCCGAAGGTCCCACCGAGGTGTGAGTGTCTGCGCTGGTGCTGGGTGCGTTGCCTTCTGCTGACGCTGCGCCCTCAGAGGTTGCAGCTTCCTCTGAGGAGTCTGGATGCTGAGGCTGAACCTCCTCCTGCGTCCTGGAGACGGGAGCTTGCGATGGTCCTGTGGGGGAGTAAAGGAAAGTGTCAGAGATGAGAGGCCAGGGTTACCTGCACAGTGCTTATTGCAGATGATCAGAGGTCCATCTGCTAGAGCTTCCAAGTCATTATCAGCGAGTCATGCAATGCAATTGAGAGAGTTGGAAAACTCTTCTGTCACCAGCTTGCTCTGCTGCACCGGTCTCTCCGTCCCCCACTTGTGTGTCGTCCTGGATGCCGACGATCTCCAGGATCGCCTCCTCCCATGGGGTCAGCTGGGCTAAGGAGGCTGCCCCTCCACCTGTCCTGGCTCGCTCTGTTCGGTTGTGAGCTCTCTTTTCCTGCAATGGGGGAGACAAGTGGAGTTTGAGCGAGAATGAAGGAGTGAGTGTAGAGAATCGATGGCATAGATGCTTAGAAGGAGAGAAAGATGGAGTGAGATGGCAAGACCAAGGGCCCTCCTTATGTGATGTAAGTTGTTTTCATAGCATGACAGTGATAGGGAGTGTGAGGGCTGCATAGTCCATTAGTTAGGTGAATGTGACCATAGAGAGAGAGGGAGTGGGAAAGGGTGCATGGATGTCAATGTCAAGTGGGATGTGGAGGAAGAGATTGGTAAAGCTGAGAGCTGGTGAGGAAAGGCAATGGGGATCAGATTAAGAGTGATGGGAACATCATACTCACTTTTCCAGTGCGCAGAAGGTCATGGAAGCGTTTCCGACACTGGATCCATGTTCTGCTGGTATTCGAGCTGGCGTTCACCTGCTCTGCCACCCTCAGCCACACAGCCTTGGTTTGCTGGGGTGGCTTCTTCCTCCCCGAGGAGGGGAAGAGCACCTCCCTGCTCTCTGTCGCTCCCTCCACCAATGCCTGGAGGGCTGCCTCGTCAAATCTGGGGGATGCCTTACTCCAATGTGTCGCCATGATTGATGATGGTAGCAGCAGCTGCCAGGGCCAGAAGCTTGGCAGTCTGTTGAAGTGAGCAAGGCTTGTGGAAGCCCTTAAATGAAGCAGCAGTGATGATGTCATCGGAGGCGAGCTTCCCACCTGAAAAGCTCACTGGCTAGGGGTTCCCACACGTGGGGAATCAATTGGGTTATAAAATCAAAATTGCATCAATTTCCCACATCGTTCAGGATTCGTGTGGGAAACACGAAATGTGGGGAACACGACCCCAACCCGCCCCCGTAGCAAAATCCAGCCCAATGTCTCCAATACCTGACTGCTTCAATAATTGCCTGTGCCTCCTTTTCCACTGAATAATGTCGAACTTCTGGTCCTTGCAATGTACGAGAGAAGAAAGCTACTGGTCTACCAGCTTGGTTAAGAGTTGCTGCCAACGCAAAATCAGATGCATCACTTTCCACTTGAAATGGGATCTTCTCATCCACGGCACATACCACTGCCTTCTCAATGTCCCGTTTGATATTAAGGAAAGCCTCCTGAGCTTCCGCCGATAGCGGAAAAGACGTCGACTTAATAAGAGGTCGGACTTTATCTGAGTAGCTAGCCACCCACTGGGCATAGTACGAGAAGAATCCCAGACACCTTCTTAAAGCTTTTACAGTGTGAGGTAAAGGTAATTCCTTAAGTGGGCGTAATCTTTCAGGGTCTGGCCCGATTACCCCATTCTCCACAACGCAACCAAGAATACACAAACGTGTAGTATTGAAGGTACACTTGTTTTCGTTGTAGGTCAGGTTTAACCTCTTTGCAGTCTCTAGGAACTTCGCGAGATTTTGATCATGCTCCCGTTGGTCACGCCCACAGATGGTAACATTGTCCAGGTACGGGAATGTTGCTTCCAACGCGTATTCATCCACCATACGATCCATCTCCCATAGGAAGACGGATACCCCATTCGTCACTCCAAAGGGCACCCGAAGGAATTGGAACAGGCGCCCATTAGCTTCAAAGGCCGTATAAGGTCGGTCTTCTATTTTGATGGGGAGTTGATGGTAGGCAGACTTTAACTCAATGGTGGAAAACACGCGGTACTGAGCTATCTGGTTCACCATCTCAGAAATACGAGGCAAAGGATAGGCGTCTAATTGGGTATACAAGTTTATAGTCTGGCTATAATCGACCACAAGTCTTTTCTTCTCATTAGTTTTAGCCACCACCACCTGGGCACGCCATGGGCTACCACTGTGTTCGATGATTCCCTCCCGTTGAAGCCTTTCCACTTCCTCTTCTTTAAATGTTTTATCTTCTGAACTATACCTTCGACTCTTAGTCGCTATAGGTCTACAATTAGGAGCAAGGTTCGCAAACAAAGAAGGCGGACTTACGTTTAAAGTAGAAAGGCCGCAGACTGTGAGCGGAGGCTGAGATCAACCATACTTAAGGGTAACGCTCTCATGCTGACACTGGAAGTCCAAGCCTAATATTAAGTTCACACACAACTGAGGTAATATGAGGAGTTTAAAGTCCTTATACTCCGTATCCTTAACGGTCAATGTGACTTTACAATATCCAGTTACCTCCGAAGTAAGGGATTTGGACGCCATCACAATTTCACTTCGAGTAGGATACACCTTCAATGAACAGGAGTTAACAAGGTTGGGGTGTATAAAACTTTCAGTACTGCCACAGTCTATCAAACACCCAGTAGGACGACCATTAATCTTAATGTCCATCATAGATTTTGACGAGGAACACGGTATGGTCTGGTCAACCGTAGCCGAGGCTAGAGTAAAACGATAGGCGGCAGCAGAGAAGACATCGGGTACAGGATTACCCTTACACACTTTACTAAAATGTCCCCGTTTCTTACATTTAAAACAGGTAGCCTCTCTGGCTGGGCAACTTTGCCTGGGGTGTTTAGATTGGCCACAAAAATAACACTTAGACCCATGGGGCACAGCCGCAACAATAGGATTAAGTGGGGGCTCCATTGGTGTTATGGATGCCTCCATACTCGGAACACACGAGGCTGAGAGAGATGCATGGGCTGATGCATACACTTCTGAATTCTTCTGGGCTACATCTAACGATCGAGCAGCAGCGACAACCGTTTTTAAAACTAACAAGTCGTTCTCGAGGAGTCTCTGTCTAATATAATTAGATCGGAGGCCAGATATGAAAGAATCGCGGATGGCTTCTTCCTGATACACTATGGCAGAGACAGCCTTGTAGTTGCAACCCTTAGCCAAAGCCTTAAGGTCCTGCAGGAAATCGTCCAGAGATTCCTCGGGTAATTGCCTGCGAGTAGACAGGAGATACCTGGCGTATACTTCGTTAACCGACTTAAGGTACTGGGCTTTAAGAGCTGCGAGGGCCTCTTCATATGTAGTAATATCTTCAATTATAGAGTAAGGTTGATGACTTACCAAGTTGGTTAGAAGACCCAACTTGTTAACCGTCGGATCGGTCGATGATGCGATGAAGTGTTCAAAACATCGGAGCCAATGCGTAAATTTCTTCGACGCATCTGCCGAATGGGGATCGATATCCAGCCGCTCTGGTTTCAAAAATCGATCCATCTTCCAAAAGTTGTTATTTAATAAAATTGATGTGCCAAATAACTGCCCGAATCCGTGAAGTTAAAGCTTAAGACAGAAGCCTTTTATTAAATAAGAATCATGGCAGAGTTAACAGAGTACATCATCGACCGAGCCCTTGGTAGAACATACCAGAAGAGGGGCGGGGCCAGGGAGGAGCATTAGTGGTTCCCCCCGGTGGAACATTCCAGACATTACAGTACAAGTACAAATATCAGAACACAGTTATTTCATCACACTGCCCTTGACATCAAGGCAGCATTTGACCGAGTGTGGCAAAATTGAAGTCAATGGGAATCAGGGGGAAAACTCTCCACTGGCTGGAGTCATACCTATCACGAAGGAAGATGGTTGTGGTTGTTGGAGGCGGTGCAGGAGTTCCTCAGGGCAGTGTCCTAGGACCAACCATCTTCAGCTGCTTCATCAATGACCTTCCCTCCATCATAGGATCAGAAGTGGGGATGTTCGCTGATGATCGCAGTGTTCAGTTCCATTCACAACCCCTCAGATAATGAAGCAGTCCGTGCCCATATGCAGCCAGATGTGGACAACATTCAGGCTTGGGCTGAAAGTGACAAGTAACATTCATGCCACACAAGCAAGGGAGTGACGATCTCCAACAAGAGAAAATCTAACCACCTCCCCTTGATATTCAATGACATTACCATCGTCGAATCCCCCACCATCAATATCCTGGGGGTCACCATTGACCAGAAACTTAACTGGACCAGCCACATAAATACTGTGGCAACAAGAGCAAGTCAGAGGCTGGGTATTCTGCGGCAAGTGACTCACATTCTGACTCCCCAAAGCCTTTCTGTCACGTACAAGGCACAAGTCAGGAGTGTGATGAAATACTCTCCACTTGCCTGGAAGCTCGACATCATCCAAAACAAAGCAGCCCGCTTGATTGGCACCCCATCCATCGCTTAAACATTCACTCTCTCCACCACCAGCATACCGTGGCTGCAGTGTGTACCATCTACAAGATGCACTGCAGCAACTCGCTAAGGCTTCTTCGGCAGTACCTCCCAAACCCGTGACCTCTACCACCTAGAAGGACAAGGGCAGCAGGCGCATGGGAACACCACCACCTCCAAGTTCTCGTCCAAGCCATACACCATGCTGACTTGGAAATATATCGCCATTCCTTCATCCTCGCTGGGTCAAAATCCCGGAAATCCCTCCGTAACATCACTATTGGAGTACCTTCACAACATGGACTGCACCATTTCAAGAAGGTGGCTCACCACCACCTTCTCAAGAGCAATTAGGGATGGGAAATAAATGCTGGCCTTGCCAGCGACACCCACATCCCGTGATTAAATTAAAAAATGCGATAGACTCACCATGCTCCATAACTGGTACATTACCACCATATAAAATAGCAGAAACATATTTTTAAAATTACATTTAAAGAGCAGATAAGTCATCCATAGAATCATAAATCCATGCAGCACAGAAAGAGGTCATTCGTGTCTATGCCAGCTGTTCAGAAGATCTACCAATTAGTCTGAATCCCCTGCTCTTTCCCCAGAGCCCTGCAAATGTTTCCTTTTTAAATATAGATCCAGTTTTTTAAATTTATTTCTTTTTTTTAAAGTTGCTATTTTATCCCCAAGGCATTTTAGAAACTTAGTGGCAAGTGTTGTGGCAAAAATGTTTGCTTTGAGCATCATTAAGCGCCACAAATGGAGAAGAATCTGTTGCGAGCGATTTGAATGAACTTCATGAAAGTGTCAACTGCTTCCCAAGACCCCAATTTTCAGCATAAATTCTTGCAACAGAAAACTCCCTTGAGGTCAGTGTTCAGCACTTTGTGGCGGTGAGATTTGAAAACATACAAAAATAGGACGAGTAAAGATTGTCTGGTTCATCGAGACCTGCTTCATCCAAACATGGTACATAAGAACATAAGAATTAGGAGCAGGAGTAGGCCATACGACCCTTCGAGCCTGCTCCGCCATTCAATAAGATCATGGCTGATCTTCTACCTCAACTCCACTTTCCTGCTCTATCTCCATATCCCTTGATTCCCCTAGAGTCCAAAAATCTATCTATCTCAGCCTTGAATATACTCAACAACTCAGCATCCACAGCCCTTTGGGGAAGAGAATTCCAAAGCTTCACAACTCTCTGAGTGAAGAAATTCCTCCTCATCTCAGTCTTAAATGCCGACCCCTTATCCTGAGACTATGCCCCATAGTTCTAGACTCTCCAGCCAGGGGAAACAACCTCTCAGCATCTACCCTGTCAATCCCCCTCAGAATCTTATATATTTCAATGCGATCACCTCCCATTCTTCTAAACTCTAGAGTGTATAGGCCCATTCTACATAATCACTCATCATAGGACAGCCCTCTCAACACAGGAATCAATCTAGTGAACCTTCCTTGCACCGCCTCTCAGGCAAGTATATCCTTCCTTAGATACAGCCTCATACACCTTGGACATACCACTTAGTCACTCGGTCTCCTAGGAGACACACAAAAAAAGCAAATATCTGTGGGCCATTTAGAAAAACACTTTGGGAAATTGCCTCTGACCCGACAAGCAAGTTCCAGGAGGCCACAATAATTCAAGAATCTCCCTGTTCCCAGTTATCACCCAACTTTCTTTTCATAACTTGAAATGTCCTCCTCATCTCAGGAATTTGTCCAGCTCTCTTTTTGAAGGATTGTAGGGAATCCATATTCATCACATGCGTTGGTAGTCTGTTCTAGAGATCAATGACTGTCTGTGAAAATAAATATTTCCTACCGACCATAGAGCACATATACCAGAAACGCTGTTTACGGAGGTCACGGTCCATCATCAAAGACCCTACCCACCCCAGCCACAGTCTGTTCGCCCTCCTGCCATCTGGGAGACGCTACAGATGCATTCGCACCCGTATGACCAGATTTAGGAACAGCTTCTTTCCCAGGGCTGTCATCCTACTGAACTCCACAAATAAACTCTAAAGCCTGCACATCTGTCAATGCACTTTATTATGTTTATGTTAATGTATTACAAGCCAAATGAATGTTGAATGTTTAAATGTCTTAATCTAAATGTACACTCTCGGGAGCCGTAAGCCTACATTTCGTTGTACTGCACTTGTGCACTAACAATGACAATAAAGTTGATTATTATTATTATTATTATTATTATTATTAATTCTTTGCTTATATATTTTATAATCGTGCACCCATCCTATCCCTCTCAAATAACCTAGCTAGTTGAACAAATTCTACTCCCTTCATCATTTTAAAAAACCTCAGTCATAGCTCTTCTATGGATTTCTCTAATGAGAATAGTCCCATCTCCTTAGAGACTGGTTCTGATGAAAGGACACCGACCTGAAATGTTAACCTTTTTCCTCTCCACAGATGCTGCCTGACCTAACGAGAGTTTCCACCATTTTCTGTTTATTATTTCAGATTTCTAGCATCCGCAGTGTTTTGTTTTCTGTCCTTGAAGACTATCTTGACATCTACGAGCCCTCCTCTGTACCTTCTCTGGGGCCTTGATATTCCTTGCCATGTATTAGGACCAAATGCGGACAAAATAAATGTGGTGTACCAAAGCCTTGAGCAGCCTAAATAAAGAAAAGTGTTCTTGGTTTTATATTGTACTGACCCAGCAATACAACCCAGATCCATGTTTACCTTCCCAATAGCCTTGTCGCACTGTTTGTGAGCCCGCGATCATTTATCAACTCTGAACCCTGGGTTCCTCTCCTGCTCAGTAGCATTCAGCTGGTATTCCTGCGTTGGGCTTGTCTTGTACATTACTCTCCCCTCTCCTCCACCATTAAGAATTCATTTACACTGAAAACGAATAATAATTTGAAGTGAAATTTGTTACCATTCATTTGGTCTCTATCTGTCTAATTAAGTTTGTCCCCTCCATAGTATGAGCTTATTTGAAAATTCTGTTTACCTTCATTATGCGCTATTTTTACATAGAAAACTTATTTGACACAATTACTGGAGAAGAGGAGAGAAAAGAGAGAGAAAAAGACTTTAATGTCCAAGACAAGTGTTCCACTTAAATAACACTGTACACTGACAGGTGACATTGTGCTTGTCTTCATACAGAAATGGATTAGTGGCCCTGTAAGGACTTCGGCTCCGCTAATCTACGGGGGTTCCAATGGACCCCCAACGTAATCCTGGGGAACCCACCAGAAAACAGCAGGGACCTACAACTGTGCCGAGTGTCTACCATTTGCCAGCCTTGTAAGGAGTGGAAGTCTGCCCGCCCATTACAACAGCAATTGGCACCAGGGGCAGCCCCATGGTAGGGACGCCCTGTGCTGGGAGTTCCCGCTTCCCCAGCTAGGTCGGAATCCAGACCCAGACCACATGTTGGGCTGGAGGCCGGTAAACAGAGTAAGATGAGGAAAGCCAGCTTCCAGGTGAGTGAGAGTTACACTTTTTCAAGGAGGCTTTGAGGGTGTCCTTGAAGCGTTTCCTCTGCCCACCTGGGGCTCTCTTGCCGTCCCACCGACACCTGGGAATCCCTGGCCCAAGACCGCACAAAGTAGAGGAGAAGCATCCGGGAAGGCGCCGAACACTTCGAGTCTCTTCGCCGGGAGCAAGCGGAAGCCAAGCGCAGGCAGCGCAAGGAGCGCACATCAACCCAAGCACCCCACCCACCCACCCCTTCAACCACCGTCTGCCCCACCTGTGACAGAGACTGTAGGTCCCGCATTGGACTCATCAGTCACCTGCGAACTCATTTCTAATGTTGAAGCAAGGCATCCTCAGTTCCGAGGGACTGCCTAAGAAGGAGAAGGAGTGAGAGTAGGGCCCACTAGGGGAGTCTCAGGCTGGGGAAGCTGCCTGGATCCCCAAAGAATGGCCAGGAAAAACATATCTAAACTGGCACCCTTACACAAAGGGCCAATGAAAGACTGCATGAGCTCTGGGGTTAGCTTGGGCAACCTCCTCCCCCAGCCCCCTCACAAGGTGGCCAGACGCCAGAATTTTCCGCCTTCATGGGGCAGGTGGGTGCCGAAGATGCACCCACAGTGTCGTTTGTGCCCATCGCTCACGCCAATCACATGCCCTCCCATTGACCCTGCAAACCCTGATGCATTTAAGGGGAAGCTAGATAAATACATGAGGGAGCAAGGAATAGAAGGATATGGTGATAGGGCGAGATTACGTTGGGTGGGATCAGGCTCGTGTAGAGCATAAAGACTGGCATAGACCAGTTGGGCTGAATGGCTGTAAAATTCTATGTAACTCCGGTGGGGTCAGCACTGGAGGGTACTACATTACATCACTTCAAAAGTACTTCATTGGTTGTGAAGCGTTTTGGGGCATCCTGAGGTGGTGAAAGGCACTATATAAATGCAAGTTCTTTCTTTACTGGCAGGTACGATCCCATCGTAACAGCCAGGATCGCATCCCACTGATTCTCAAGGCCCTGATGTTCTCTTGCACGATTGTGTCTAGCTTAACTGCTTAGAAAAAACGTTGTAGAATTGAAGAGTTGAAACTCCGTTCATTTTTTTCTCCTCCCTGATTCCCCTGCACTGCCTTGTCCTGGCCGTTCCTTACCTCCAAGCCGGTGCTGGTGGCAGTGTTGTGTGCCCAGTGGGTGCTTTACTTTGCATGAACTGTTTCGCTTTGCTGCAATGCAAACTTCAACTCCATTTAATTAACTGTCACATTCCAAATCCAAACTTATCTTTATTGATTTTCTCGGAATTCAATCAGGTTTCTGGGTTCTAATTCCCCCATCTCTTCCCTTCCCCCAGTTCTTGATTCTAAAAATTAAACCTGAAATAACCCAGGAATTTAAAACTGCAATAAAAACTAACTTTAATTACCCTAAAATATTCTCGATCCTAAGTCCTGCTGTATTCTGTAAACATAGAAACAAAGAAGATAGGAGCAGGAGTAGGCCATTTCGTCCCTCGAGCCTGCTCCGTCATTCAATGCGATCATGGCTGATCATCCAATTTCAGTACCCGGTCCCTGCTTTCTCCCCATACCCCTGGATCCCTTTAGCCTTAAGAAATATATCCAACTCCTTCTTGAATATATTTAATGAATTGGCTTCGACTGCCTTCTGTGGTAGAGAATTCCACAGGTTCACCACTCTCTGGGTGAAGAAATTCCTCCTCATCTCTGTCCTAAATGGCTTACCCCTTATCCTTAGACTGTGACCCCTGGTTCTGGACTCCCCGACCATCGGGAACATCCTTCCTGCATCTAGTCTGTCCAGTCCTGTCAGAATTTTATAAGTTTCAATAAGATCCCCTCTCATTCTTCTAAACTCCAGCGAGTACAAGCCCAATCGTCCCAATCTCTCCTCATACGTCATTCCTGCCATCCCAGGTATCAGCCTGGTGAATCTTCGCTGAACTCCTTCCATGGCAAGAACATCCTTCCTCAGATAAGGCAACCAAAACTGCACACAATACTCAAGATGTGGTCTCACCACGGCCTACAACTGCAGCAAGACATCCTTGTTCCTGTACTCAAACCCTCTCGCTATGAAGGCCAACATACCATTTGCCTTCTTAACCACCTGCTGCACCTGCATGCTTACCTTCAACGACTGGTGCACAAGGACACCCAGGTCTTGTTGCACTTCTCCTTCTCCCAATCTATTGCCATTCAGAAAATAATCTGCTTTCCTGCTTTTGCCACCAAAGTGGATAACCTCACATTTATCCACGTTATATTGCATCTGCCATGCTTTTTCCCAATCACCCAACCTCTCCAAATCATCCTGGAGTTTCTCGGCATCCTCCTCACAGCACACACGCCCACCCAGCTTTGTATTGTCTGCAAATTTGGAGATATTACATCTAGTTCCCTTGTCTAGATCATTAATATATATTGTGAATAGCTGGGGTCCAAGGACCGATCCCTGCGGTACCCCACTAGTCACTGCCTGCCACTCGGAAAAAGACCCGTTTATTCCAACTCTTTGCTTTCTGTCTGCCAACCAGTTCTCTTTCCAAGTCAATGCCTTGCCCCCAATCCCATGTGCCTTAACTTTACACGCTAATCTCTTATGCGGGACCTTATCAAAAACCTTCTTAAAGTCCAAATACACCACATCCACTGGTTCTCCCTTATCTATTTTACCAGTTACATCCTCAAAAAATTCCAGTAGATTAGTCAAGCACGATTTACCTTTTGTAAATCCATGTTGACATTCTCCGATCCTGTCACTGTTTTCCAAGTGCTCTGCTATTACATCTTTTATAATGGACTTTAGCATTTTCCCCACTACCGATGTTAAGCTTACCAGTCTGTAATTCCCCGTTTTCTCTCTACCACCTTTTTTGAATAGTGGGGTAACATTAGCTTTTAATGCCATCCCGAACCTCCGCATTACTGTTTGGAGGTCTATATACCACTCCCACTAACGTTTTTTGCCCCTTGGTATTTCTCAGTTCTACCCATACAGATTCCACATCATCAGAGCAAATATCCTTCCTTACAATTGTGTTACTCCCTTCTTTAACCAGCAATGCTACCCCACCTCCCTTTCCATTTTGCCTATCTTTCCTGAATATTGAATACCCCTGGATGTTGAGTTCCCAGCCTTGGCCACCCTGGAGCCATGTTTCCATAATCCCAATCAAATCATGTTCGTTTACCTCTATTTGCGCAGCTAATTCATCCACCTTATTACGAATGCTCCTCGCATTAAGACACAAGACCTTCAGGCTTGTTTTTTTAATGCTCTTAGACCTATTAGAATTATTATTTACTGTGGCCATGCTTGATTTAAACCGTTGATTTCTCTGACTGCCACTTTTGTTTTTCTCCTTCCTATCTTTTGCTTTTATCCTTGTTTCCCTTTCCTCTGTCCCCCTGCTCAGGTTCCCAACCCCCTGCCATTTTAGTTTAAACCCTCCCCCAGAGCACTAGCAAACACTCCCCCAAGGACATCGGTCCCGGCCCTGCCCAGGTGCAAACCGCCCGGTTTGAACTGGTCCCACCTCCCCCAGAACCGGTTCCAATGTCCCAGGAATTTGAATCCCTCCCCCTGGCATCATTCCTCTAGCCACGTATTCATCTGAAATATCCTTTTATTTCTACTCTGACTAGCACGTGGCACTGGTAGCAATCCTGAGATTACTACCTTTGAGGTCCTATTTTTTAATTTACCTCCTAACTCCCTATATTCAGCTTTTAGGACCTCATCCCGTTTTGTACCTATATCGTTAGTACCTATATGCACCACGACAACTGGCTGTTCACCCTCCCCTTCCAAGATGTTCTGCAGCCGCTCTGAGATGTCTTTGACCCTTGCACCAGGGAGGCAACACACCATCCTGGAGTCTCGTTTGCGGCCGCAGAAACGCCTATCTATTCCCCTTACAATAGAATCCCCTATCACTATAGCTCTCCTGCTCTTTTTCCTCTTGTCCTGTGCAGCAGAGCCACCCCTGGTGCCAGGAAGTTGGCTGCTGCTGCCTTCCTCTGATAAGCCATCCCCCCGAACAGCACTCAAAGCGGTATATCTGTTTGAGAGGGGGATGTCCACAGGGGACCCCTGCACTACCTGCCTGTGCCTAGTACTCTGTCTGTTGGTCACCCGTTCCCTTTCTGCCTGTCCAACCTTTGTCTGCGGTGTGACCAACTGATTAAACGTGCTATTCACGACATCCTCAGCCTCACGAATGGTCCAGTATTTATCCAATCGCAGCTCCAGCGCCGCAATGCGGTCTGCCAGTAGCTGCAGCTGGACACACTTCCTGCACACATAGTTGTCAAGGACACAGGAAGTGTCCCTGAGTTCCCACATCGCGCAGGAGGAGCATACCGCAGTACCGGGCTGTCCTGCCATGACTTACCCTTTAATTAATTGCAATTAAATTAAATCAAATCAATCCCACCAATTACACTACAGTTAAATGGTATATTTAAGGGCCCTGGTTTACAAAGAGAGCTTAGAAACTATAAACCACAGAGCTAAAGTTTAAAAAGAGAAAAATACTCACCAACCAATCACTTACCTGCTTTCTGGTGACGTCACAGTTCAATTACTTTTCACTTCTCCCTCCCACTCTCGGAGCTGAGATTGGAGATTAGTAAGCCTACCTGCTGCTCTGCCACCTCGGGGTCACTTTAAATACTGCCGCCGCCGCCGCTTCCCACACAGGTCCGCACTGCTGCCGCTCCGGGGCCTACCTATAGAATAGGTCCTGCCATGTTCTGTATAATAAGTCGTGCTGACTTATCTGTAATAAGTCCGATTGTATTCTCTGTACTCTCATGCTGTATTCTTTGTCCTAACTTTTGCATATTCTCTGTAGTAGGTCATGCTGTGTTCTCTGTACTTTGTGTTATTTGTAATATGTCCTGCGGTATTTTTTGAACTGAGTCCTGCTATACTCTACGATTTCATGCTGTATTCTTTGTCCTAACTCTTGCATATTCTCTGCTCTAAGTCATGCTGTGTTCTCTACACTAAATTCTGTTGTATTCTCTATACTAAGTCCTGTTGTATTCTCTATACTAACTCCTGTTGTATTCTCTATACTAAGTCCTGTTGTATTCTCTATACTAACTCCTGTTGTATTCTCTATACTAAGTCCTGTTGTATTCTCTATACTAAGTCCTGTTGTATTCTCTATACTAAGTCCTGTTGTATTCTCTGTACTAACTCCTGTTGTATTCTCTGTACTAAATCCTGTTGCATTCTCTATACTAAGTCCTGTTGTATTCTCTATACTAAGTCCTGTTGTATTCGCTATACTAAGTCCTGTTGTATTCTCTATACTAAGTCCTGTTGTATTCTCTATACTAAGTCCTGTTGTATTCTCTGTATTAAGTCCTGTTGTATTCTCTATACTAAGTCCTGTTGTATTCTCTGTACTAACTCCTGTTGTATTCTCTGTACTAAGTCCTGTTGTATTCTCTGTATTAAGTCCTGTTGTATTCTCTATACTAACTCCTGTTGTATTCTCTGTACTAACTCCTGTTGTATTCTCTATACTAAGTCCTGTTGTATTTGCTATATTAAGTCCTGTTGTATTCTCTACACTAAGTCCTGTTATATTCTCTATACTAAGTCCTGTTGTATTCTCTATACTAAGTCCTGTTGTATTCTCTATACTAAGTCCTGTTGTATTCTCTATAATAAGTCCTGTTGTATTCTCTATACTAAGTCCTGTTGTATTCTATATAATAAGTCCTGTTGTATTCTCTGTACTAACTCCTGTTGTATTCTCTATACTAAGTCCTGTTGTATTCGCTATACTAAGTCCTGTTGTATTCTCTATACTAAGTCCTGTTGTATTCTCTGTACTAACTCCTGTTGTATTCGCTATACTAAGTCCTGTTGTATTCTATATACTAAGTCCTGTTGTATTCTCTGTACTAACTCCTGTTGTATTCTCTGGACTAACTCCTGTTGTATTCTCTATACTAAATCCTGTTGTATTCTCTATACTAAGTCCTGTTGTATTCTCTATACTAAGTCCTGTTGTATTCACTATACTAAGTCCTGTTGTATTCTCTATACTAAGTCCTGTTGTATTCTCTATACTAAGTCCTGTTGTATTCTCTATACTAAGTCCTGTTGTATTCTCTATACTAAGTCCTATTGTATTCTCTGTACTAACTCCTGTTGTATTCTCTGTACTAGGTCCTGTTGTATTCACTGTATTAAGTCCTGTTGTATTCTCTATACTAACTCCTGTTGTATTCTCTGTACTAACTCCTGTTGTATTCTCTATACTAAGTCCTGTTGTATTCGCTATATTAAGTCCTGTTGTATTCTCTATACTAAGTCCTGTTGTATTCTCTATACTATGTCCTGTTGTATTCTCTATACTAAGTCCTGTTGTATTCTCTATACTAAGTCCTGTTGTATTCTCTATACTAAGTCCTGTTGTATTCTATATAACAAGTCCTGTTGTATTCTCTGTACTAACTCCTGTTGTATTCTCTATACAAAGTCCTGTTGTATTCGCTATACTAAGTCCTGTTGTATTCTCTATACTAAGTCCTGTTGTATTCTCTGTACTAACTCCTGTTGTATTCTCTATACTAAGTCCTGTTGTATTCTATATACTAAGTCCTATTGTATTCTCTATACTAAGTCCTGTTGTATTCTATATACTAAGTCCTGTTGTATTCTCTGTACTAACTCCTGTTGTATTCTCTGGACTAACTCCTGTTGTATTCTCTATACTAAGTCCTGTTGTATTCTCTATACTAAGTCCTGTTGTATTCTCTATACTAAGTCCTGTTGTATTCTCTATACTAACTCCTGTTGTATTCTCTATACTAAGTCCTGTTATATTCTCTGTACTAACTCCTGTTGTATTCTCTGTACTAAGTCCTGTTGTATTCTCTATACTAACTCCTGTTGTATTCTCTATACTAAGTCCTGTTGTATTCTCTGTACTAACTCCTGTTGTATTCTCTGTACTAAGTCCTGTTGTATTCTCTATACTAAGTCCTGTTGTATTCTCTATACTAAGTCCTGTTGTATTCTCTATACTAACTCCTGTTGTATTCTCTATACTAACTCCTGTTGTATTCTATATACTAAGTCCTGTTATATTCTCTATACTAAGTCCTGTTGTATTCTCTATATTAAGTCCTGTTGTATTTTCTGTACTAACTCCTGTTGTATTCTCTGTACTAAGTCCTGTTGTATTCTCTATACTAACTCCTGTTGTATTCTCTATACTAAGTCCTGTTGTATTCTCTGTACTAAGTCCTGTTGTATTCTCTATACTAAGTCCTGTTGTATTCTCTATACTAAGTCCTGTTGTATTCTCTGTACTAACTCCTGTTGTATTCTCTATACTAAGTCGTGTTGTATTCTATATACTAAGTCCTGTTGTATTCGCTGTACTAAGTCCTGTTGTACTCTCTATACTAACTCCTGTTGTATTCTCTATACTAAGTCCTGTTGTATTCTATATACTAAGTCCTGTTGTATTCTCTATACTAAGTCCTGTTGTATTCGCTGTACTAAGTCCTGTTGTATTCTCTATACTAACTCCTGTTGTATTCTCTATACTAAGTCCTGTTGTATTCTATATACTAAGTCCTGTTGTATTCTCTATACTAACTCCTGTTGTATTCTCTATACTAAGTCCTGTTGTATTCTCTATACTAAGTCCTGTTGTATTCTCTATACTAACTCCTGTTGTATTCTCTATACTAACTCCTGTTGTATTCTCTATACTAAGTCCTGTTGTATTCTCTATACTAAGTCCTGTTTATTCTCTATACTAAGTCCTGTTGTATTCTATATATTAAGTCCTGTTGTATTCTCTATACTAAGTCCTGTTGTATTCTATATACTAAAGTCCTGTTGTATTCGCTGTACTAAGTCCTGTTGTATTCTCTGTACTAAGTCCTGTTGTATTCTCTGTACTAAGTCCTGTTGTATTTGCTTTACTAAGTCCTGTTGTATTCACTGTACTAAGTCCTGTTGTATTCTCTATACTAAATTCTGCTGTATTCTCTGTACTATGTCGTGTTGTATTCTTTATACTAAGTCGAGTTATATTCTTTGTACTAAGTCCTGTTGTATTCTCTATACTAAGTCCACCTTTATTCTTGATACTAAGTCCTGCTCTATTTTCCATACTAAATCTGCTGTTTGCCCCCCATTTTGAAGGAATTACTTGACTAATTTTAACAATCTATTATAAAATGCTTCAGTTGAGCTGGCTATCTGAGAAGATTTATTGCAGATAATTATCTGACCTTGGTCGTTAACATATACAGAGCGACAATGTTTCAGTGCTGTCTATTGGTGGTCGTCACAAGCAGGTTTCAAGCTGCAGCATGAATGCAGGAAGCCCAAATTCCTTGGTTGCCATTCGTTTCCAGTTGGACCTATTTATCACCGGAGAATTCAGCAGTCAGCTCCTCTGAATGTCGGGCTCGGTGTACCGAGGGCACAGTGAAGCTACTTTTCTTGTCTTGTAAAGAGAGGCTGGTCCCCTGGCTGAGTTCTTGGACACGGTCACATATGTCACAAATCTTTCTGAAGATGTCCTCGGTGTCAGACTTTTTTAAGCTGGTTAAAAAAAGGGAGGGGGAGAGCAGAACTTGAAGAATCGTGGCAGCTAGCTTCTGATAGGAATAAGATCACAGAAAGCAATTGCCGACTTTTTATTTTTGGAAACAACTTTGGTGTTGAGCACACTCGACGCTTTCTTACAGTGATATATTGGCCTTGGTGGGGGCGCAGCGCAGGTTCAACAGAATGATCCCGGAGCTAAAAGGGTTAAGTTATGAGGACAGGATGCACAGACTAGGCTTGTATTCCCTTGAGTATAGAAGATTAAGGGGTGATCTAATTGAGGTGTTTAAGATGATTAAAGGATTTGATAGGATAGATAGAGAAAAACTATTTCCTCTGGTGGGGGAATCCAGAACAAGGAAGCAGAACCTTAAGATTAGAGCCAGGCCATTCAGGGGTGATGTCAGAGTGGAAGCACTTCTTCACACACAGCGTAGTGGTAATCTGGAACTCTCTCCCCCCAAAAAGCTGTTTGAGGCTGGGTCAATTGAAAATTTCAAGACTGAGATCGATAGATTTTTGTTAGGGAAGGGTCTTAAGGGATAAAGAGCCACAGTGGGTAAATGGAGTTGAGGTAGAGATCTGCCATGATATAACTGAATGGGGAACAGGTTCCAAGGACCGAATAGCCTTTTCCTGTTCCTACGTTCCTATGTTCTCCTGCCCCTCCTCCATCCCCTTTGGTGTTGGGCACACTCTAAGCTTCTTTCTCTTGCCCCAACTTTGCCACCCTACACACTGTCCCACCTGCCAGCACCGTTACTGAATTAAAATCAAAATTCGGCACAATCCCCTTGTTCTAACTCACAAATCCTTCAGACTGAGGGGGCTGGCGGCTGCTCCACTGGGTCATAAATCTAACTCCTTCCTCCCAAAGATGGAATGGCAGACGCACGAAATGAGCACAGGCGCCTCTTGCGACCCGAATGCTCATTGATCCAAACTAATCACCCACCGGCGTAAAAGGGCCTGTTGAGTCCCAGCATGCACATTGGAAAGGAAACAAACTGCGATTGGATATTTCAGAATCAAACCGCCAGCTACTGAGCATCAGTTCCTGCAGGATATAGATGTCAGCTGTGACTCCGTTTGTAGCACCCTCGCCTCTCTCAGAATGTGTTATATGTTCAAGTCCCACTCCAGAGGCTTGAGCATAAAAGCTAGGCTGAGACTCCAATGCAGTACTGAGGGAGTGCTGCACTGTCGAAGGTGCCATCTGTCGGATGAGATGTTAAACTGAGGCTCCGTCTGCCCTGTCCAGTGGACGTAAAAGATCCCACGTCACTATTTCAAAGAAGAGTAGGTGATTTCTCACCAGTGTCCTGGACAATATTTATCCCTCAACCTGTATCACTATAAACAGTTTATCTGATCATTATCACATTGCTGTTTGTGGGATCTTGCCGTGCACAAATTGGCTGCTATTTGTCCAATATTACAACAGTGACAATGTTTCATTGGCTGTAAAGCACTTTGGCACGTCCTGAGATCTTGAAAGGCACTATATAAATGCAAGCTTGTTCTTTTCTTTCTAATGCCTGTCATTTTCAAACAAGGCTTTATATATATATCCCAAAGCTTAGCTTGGTTAATGTGTTTTTTCTCCCTCACCAATTTTCTCCCGCCTCTCCTCTCCTGTGGGATTCTATTCCTTGATGGAGTGTGACACGATCAACCTCGGCCTATGGGAAGCTGTAACTCGCCCTTTCCAGTACTATGCAAACTATTTCCCAACACATGTGGCATTTAGCAGGGAGACACCCAGCTGTGTTCTGATGAATGGCAAAACTGCCAACACGCCTGTCATTATACCTTGAGTAAAAGGCCAGAAAGAGCTAATTGTACATCTGGCCTACTCCCTTTATAAAGTGCAAGTACGATTAGATGTCTGTGAAAGGGCATGGCGGGGGAGATTGTAACTAAACACAGCACCACCACCCCCATTCCTTCCAATTCTGTCTTTCTACTCCCCCACTTTCCCACCTTCTCTCCGCAGGACAGTAACCCCACACACTGCCGAGAGGCTTCATTCTTTAATTAATGTAAATAAACTAAATACAATGACAATCATTTTCCTTTAAGGAGCCAATTTTTTCTATAACTTAACCTGTATTCGCCAATCCCATTAGGTGCCTTCTTCTAAATCCTGCTTCATCCATCCACAAGGGGGCGATGGCACAGGCATTCGATTTCTGTGCAACCACGGCTACAGAATCAGAGGGGGTGAAATTGGACTTGGCGATATCGCATCAGTTGCCCATTATTCAGTTCCATGGACTTCAATAGACCTGAATATCGGGCGTGTCATATAATGGGCGGCAAATGCGATTCCGCCTGTTCTATTTCCCCATCCATGTCCAGTTTCACCTCCATAGAATTTTAAAGCACAGAAGGAGGTAATTCAGTCTATTGTTCTCTGAAGGAGCGAGCCACATGGTCCCATTCCTCTGCCCTTTCTCCCTATCCTTTTAAATGTTTCTTTTTCAAATATTTATCTTTTAAAAGCCATTATGCATTCTGCTTGCACCACTATTTCTGATATGTTATTCCATATCCTAACAATCCTCCCTGCAAAAAAAAATTCTGATAACCTCGCCCATCGTTCTGTCGATGGTCTCAAATTTGTGCCCTTTAGTTACCTGACGAGTGGAAATAACTTTTCCCAATTTATCTTTTTAAAACCCTTCATAATTTTAAACATTATAAATCAGCCGACCTTTTCTTTAACTATTCTTTTCCCTTTATGTTTCTATAAAATCCTTTTTCCTTTTATCTTTCCAGCTACTCTTTCTCCATGCTCCCCTTAGCTTTTCTAAACTCTATTTTTGCTTTCCATCTACATTTTCTGTACTCCTTTTTATTCTTCTGTACTATTAGCTCTAGATTTGTTCTATGCTTCTTTTTTAAGTCTCATTTTAATTTTAATTTCTCTTCTGATCCAAGAGCTCTAGCTTTTACTGTACCACCTTGAGGGGGTTATGTTTAATCTGTACCCTTCAGCCAGCCTAAATTGTCAGCGATTGGACATCGCAAACCAAGCAGGGGTTTCAACTACAATATCAACAATGATGACTGGGGCCACAGTTGGCATTCTCTCACTGAAAGGTATCCACATTAAAAAACTAATAGTTGAGAAAGAATAATGTGGGCATCTGGGCCCAGCACCGCTGTGGTTACAGTGGACATAAGAACATAAGAAATTGGAGCAGGAGAAGGACATACCGCCCCTCGAGCCTGCTCCGCCATTCAAAAAGATCACGGCTGATCTTCAACCTCAACTCCACTTTCCCGCCCAATCCCCATATCCCTTGATTCCCTTAGAGTCCATAAATCTCTCAATCTCAGCCTTGAATATACTCAACAACTGAGCATCCACAGCCCTCTGGGGTGGAGAATTTCAAAGATTCACCACCCTCTGAGTGAAGAAATTTTTCCTCATCTCAGTCCTATCCAACCCTTTATCCTGAGATTGTGACCCCCCCCCCCCCCCCCCAGTTCTAGACTCTCCAGCCAGGGTAAACAGCCTGTCAAGCCCTCTCAGGATCTTATATGAAAACGTTGCAGGTATAGCCGGTGGGTACAGCCCAAGTGCCCTCAGAACACGTGTACAATAAATCAACTGTACGCACAGTTTAAGAGCTGCAGCCATGACAACGGTTCTGAGAGAAGGTCACTTATAGTAGGTGGCACCTCCTTCAGTGGGTCAATGCACCTCGTGGCTTGCTACTGAGCCACACAGACCAGAAAGATCCCAGTTCAACCAATCTCAGTCACGCTGGCAGTTGGGGTCTTACAGTCAACCCCAGGTGTAATGAAGATGTAATGAAGCAAACTAACTGCTGTAGGTAGCACAGGTAATGATCGCTCGCTCGAGGGCCACAGCACATACCTTTCGGATGACTGCTGATAGAACAGATGCTTCTGAAGCCGCATTATTTCATCTCTGAGGAGACGGATTTCGGACTCTATGGTGCAGCAACGGAAATGTTCCTGGTGCAGCTGGTGCCGCAGGTCCTACAGGTGAAAGTTTGAAAAATCCGGTAACTGATTTTCTTTTTGTTGCCGAGGGCGATGGGGTCGAATTCTGTCTTCGCCGCCTGGGTGGTGGGTTGACAGAGTGGATCGCCCGGCCATTGTACAACATGACCGGGTTTAGTTGAATGAAATTTGGGCGGGTTCCATAAAGGGCCGGCAATCCGCTCCGCCAGATTACCACCCTGCTTTTGAAGACAGAAATTTTCCCTAAATATCTTTTATTGTTTCTGTAAAAGTCTCTCTTTTTCTTTAAATGTGTAAAGAAGAGCTATTGTATACAGTTTTCTGGTTTAAAAAAAGACTCTTTCATAAACAAATGAACATGTGAAGGATTTACTTTTTTTTCCCCTGCCTATTTTCTCAGACAGCAGGATGGGACAGGGTGGGATGGTCTTGCTTGTGGATGTCCACAAGGACATCATTGCTAGCCCACAACCCACCAGTAGCTGTGTCGTGATTTCCTAACATGGCCGGCGGTGACTGAGTGGGTGCACTAACAAATATAATTATTTTCTCTCTTTATAAGACCTTTGTGCTCATCTAACTGAAGGTCATTGGCGCTGTGGAATGGAACCCTTCCCATCTCAGGCACACAGTGTCAGTTCCACGCACTCTCAGGGCAGGTATGCTGGCATTCCTGGCATTCCAGTGGCGGCAATGACGGGAAATACATCGACTGACATCATCCTGTCATTACCGGGTTATTTGAATGTACCTGCCCATATTTGGACAGATGTGTTTAACGGCTGCCGTCAGTTCTGGTAGAAAATCACGCAAGGCGGCAAAAGCCAGAGGTGAGGGCTTCCTGACTGATTTACTCTCCCTGTCATTCCTGGTATCACCCAGAGCAGAAAACCTCAGCTATATAAGCTCTTATACATGGCAATGTGTTCTTATGCACACCAATGCGACCCTGTGGACGCTTCCATGTGCCACTGCACGTTAATGGACTGTTATTGTACGTTGTTTTGGTTTTACAAAAAAAAAGATTCTGAAATACAAAGAAGAAGAAGTTATGCTTCAGTTGTATAGAGCCTTGGTCAGACCCCATCTAGAGTACTGCATTCAGTTCTGGCCATCGAATGCCAGGAAGGATATACTGGCCTTGGGTGGGGTGCAGCTCGGATTTGCCAAAATAATACCGGAGCTTAGAGGGTTAAATTATGAGGACAGGTTGCATAAACTTGACCAATATTCACACAGAAACCCCACAGTGCAGATAGAGGCCATTTCGGCACATCGAGCCTGCACCGACACATATCCCACCCGATCCCCGTACCAACACATATCCCACCCTATCCCTGCAACCCCACGCATTTAATCCCCCTAACACTAAGGGTCAATTTATCATAGCCAATCAACCTAACCTGCACATCTTTGGACTGTGGGAGGAAACCGGAGCACCCGGAGGAAACCCACGCAAACACGGGGAGAATGTGCAAACTCCACACAGACAGTTGCCCGAGGCTGGATTCAAACCCGGGTCCCTGGCGCTGTGAAGCAACAGTGCTAACCACTATGCCACCCTTGAGTATAGAAGACTGGGGAATGATCTGATTGAGGTGTTGAAAATCATAAAAGGATTTGATAGGCTAAATACAGAGAAACTATTTCTTCTAGTGGGGGAATCAAGAACGAAGAAGCATAATCTTAAAATTAGAGTCAGGCCATTCAGGAGGGAAATCAGGAATCACTTTTTCACACAAAGGGTGGTAGAAATCTGGAACTTACTCTCCTGAAAGGCTGTGGAAGCTGGGTCAATTGCAGCTTTAAAGACTGAGATAAATAGATTTTTGGTAGGCAAGGGATATTGGCCCAGAAATTCAGGCCGAGGGCTTCCCGCGGGTGTAATCCCCCGACCTGCACTTACCTAGCGCGCCGGCCGTTGAGCTGTGGGCCCCCGTGGAATTCCGATCCTGGGTCTCCTCCAACTGCCGGCGCGCAGTGCTTGCGTATCCCAGGGGCGCAGTTAGTTCGCTGCGTCCCCTGGGATCACGTGGGCCATGGGGAGCCAATCGGAGCAGGGAATGCTTAATTCATAAGATTGACAGGAAGGGCTGTCAAACTTATAAATACAACAAGCCCCAAAACATCACTAAATCTTCAAATAAATTTTTTTAAAACATCACAATTTTTAAATAAACTATAAATTACATGAAATAACTATTTTAAACAATAATTTAAATTTTTGAAAAAAATAATTTTATTTTCTAACGGGGCTAAAAATAAACTTACCTTTCTTTAAAGTATTTAAAAATAATAAACCTGTGCAAAATGTTTTAATTTTAATTAATTCACCACTTACCTTGTAAAAAGCAGGCCTTGCGACTGCATTTTATATGTCTAACTTCTGGAGACTTACCCACCCGGAGAAACCTGGAAAAAAAACGTAAGTTCGATGCGCACGCGCTGCCTCTCCCGCGCACATGCATTTGAACTCTGAACCCCTTCGTTCAGGGGAACGGAAGTGCCGGTTTCCCGCGTATGCGCAGTGCATGCACGAAACCAGCACTTCCATTGGGCTTATGGGTGAGTACCCCGTGTGTACTCACTCGTGGAGACCCGAATTTCTGGGCCATTCGCCTCTGAGTCAAAAGGTTGTGGTTTCAAGTCCCACTCCAAAGACTTGAGCACAAATTCCATGCTGACACTCCTGTCGGTGGTAAATGGAGTTGAGGTACAGATCAGCCACGATCTAATTGAATGGCGGGGTAGGCTCGAGGGGCTGAACGGACTACTCCAGTTCCTATGTTTTTAAACTTAACAATCACCTCGACTTTTTGCCTCCAGCTCTTCACTTCTTTATATGTACTGTCCTCCATGCGATGAATTTCCTCTGCTATCGAGGATGTCGATTTTTTCAGAACCTGCTGCACAGCCTCTGCACTGAAGCAACATTCCATAACACTGTTGCAGAACAAAACAAAAAACAGAGCGAATGTAAACAAGAACAGATATGATCTCCCATCCAACAGCTCAGAAAAAAGACACCACTCTTCGCTTTAAGTCCATAATTAATCTCACCGCCTTTTAACACATTTTTCACGATACTTGTGTTGACATCCACACAAACATAGTCCTTGCAAGATGGAGGAATTTTCCCTTTCCTCCCGGGCAGTGTCAATGCTGGGCACCTTGTTCTGTTACTTTGTATAGGGACATGGCGGGTGGAATCAGGGTAGCTTAACAAAGGTGCAAAAACAGTTCAGAAGGCCAATAAAAAACAGATTTCAACAAAATAAGTCAATTCCTGCTCCTCCAGTACTGGATGTTGGACAAGCAGTTTGACAATTTAGAGACAGTGGAGGGGTCGAGAGAGGTGGTGGTGAGGTGGAGCTGGGTGTCGTCAGCGTACACGTGGAACCTGACGCTGTGTTTTCAGATGACGTCGCCAGGGGGCAGCATGTAGATGTGAAATAGGAGGGGTGTTACCTCTGGTGTTCCCCAAGGATAGATCCTTGGGGGACTCCAGAGATAACGGTGCGGGAGCTGAAGAGAAGCCATTGCAGGTGATTCTCTGGCTATGACTGGATAGATAAGAATGCAACCAGACGAGTGCAGTCCCACCAAGCTGGACGACGTTGGAGAGGTGGTGGAGGAGAATGGTGTGGTCATCCATGTCAAGGAGGAATAGTTTACCACGGTCACAGTCACATAGGATGTCATTTGTGATTTTGTTAAGAGCCATTTTGGTACAGTGGCGGGGCGGAAACCTGATTGGAGGGATTCAAACATGGAGACCCGGGAAAGGTGGGCACGGATTTGGGAGACGACAACTTGTTGGAGATGAAAGGGAGGTTGGAGATAGGGCGGTAGTTTGCAAAGACAGAGGGGTTAACAGGGGTTGTTTGAGGAGAGGGGTGATGACGGCAGATTTGAAGGGAATGGATACAATACCTGAGGAGAGAGAATCGTTCACAATATCAGCTAACATGGGGGCCAGGAAGGGAAGTTGGGTGGTAGGCAATTTAAATATTAATATTCTTATACCTAATACATCATATATTAATATTCTTATACCTAATACAATGTACAGGTATATTAATATTCTTATACCTAATGCATCCTTATATTAATATTCTTATACCTAATACAATGTATATTAACTTTCTTATACCTAATACAGAGTATATTAATATTCTTATACCTAATAAATCATATATTAATATTCTTATACCTAATATCAATGTATACATATTCTTATACTTAATACAATGTATATTAATATTCTTATACCTAATACAGAGAATATTAATATTGTTATACCAAATACAGAGTATATTAAAATGTTTATAGTTAATACAGGGGGCTAGAAATTTGGAGCATTTGCACCTCTTGTTAGCGCCCCCAGGGTGCAAATGACTTTTCACCTGGGCGCAGCACTACTAACGACTCCCATTAAATTCAGCGGGAGTTTAGCGGCGGCAGTAACCGGTAGTGCCCCGCACAGCCGCGCAGGCGATGACGATGTCATCACCGTGCACAGCACCCCATTTTCACCCTGCCTGCAAAATTGGTCCGTGCCCCCTGAATCTGCGCCGGGTGATGACAGTGACCGATTCAGGGGGCAGGAACGGAGCGGCAGGAGGTTCGCGGAGTGCTACGTAAAGGGGAGGTGGCGGGCGGGGGGAAAAAAATCAGCCGACTTACTTGTCGCGTCCCGTTGCGTCTTTGAACGCGAGGTCTGTGCCGCGATCTGGCAGGCCAGCACTCCTCTTGTGTGCCGGGCTGCTGGCACGGCACCCAGCTCCCCGGTGGTCCAGGTAGGGCCCTGCAGAGTTGTGGGCTTGGGCCCTCCTCTTTAATGAGGGGAGGAGCCCTTCCATGCAGCAGCGCCATGTGGCCCAGTGCGTAGCACTGCAGAACACACCGCCCCGATATTCGGGGTTAGTGCTCTAAGAAGGAAGTGCAGCGCTTGAATTAGCGCTCCACCTCCCTCTTGGGGCGCTAAAACTGAAGTTAGCGATTGCCGGTGCTATTTTTCGGCGGGTGCCAAATTTAGCGCTCAGGCGATGTTAGTGGTCGCTAACTAATTTTCCCCCCAGAGTATATTAATATGTTTATATCTAATGTCGTGTATATTAATATTATTATATCTAATATAGAGTATATTAATATTTTTACATCTAATACAGAGTATATAATATTGAGCAGATTCCTGTCATGGTTGTGATAAGGGTTCACAGGTGGAAAAGCGTTCCAAGTTGTACAAGGAAAATACATTCACCTTCTAATTCTGAGCGTACCAGGCCCTGCACCATGAACTATCACATCAACTATAGGCTTTGATTAGAACATAAGAACATAAGAAATAGGAGCAGGAGTAGGTCATTTGGCCCCTCGAGCCTGCTCCACCATTCAATAAGATCATGGCTGATCTGATCTTGGCCTCAACTCTACTTCCCTGCCCGCTCCCCATAACCCTTGACTCCCATACCTTTCAAAAATCTGTCTCTCTCCACCTTAAATATATTCAATGACCCAGCCTCCACAGCTCTCTGGGGAAGAGAATTCCAAAGATTCACGACCCTCTGAGAGAAGAAATTTTTCCCAATTTCTGATTTAAATGGGTGCCCCTTTATTCTGAAATTATGCCCCCTAGTTCTAGATTCCCCAATGAGGGAAAACATCCTCCCTGCAGCTACCCTGTCAAGCCCCTTCAGAAGCTTATATGTTTCAATAAGATCCCCTCTCATTCTTCGAAACTCCAATGAGTACAGGCCCAACCTGCTCAACCTTTCTTCATAAGACAGCCCCTTCATCTCCGGAATCAACCTCGTGAGCCTTCTCTGAACTGCCTCCAATGCAAGTATATCCTTCCTTAAATAAGGAGACCAAAACTGTACGCAGTACTCCAGGTGTGGTCTCACCAACACCCTGTACAGTAGTAACAGGACTTCCCTACTTTTATACTCCATTCCCTTTGCAATAAAGGCCAACACTCCATTTGCCTTCCTAATTACTTGCTGTACCTGCATGCTAACTTTTTGTGATTCATGTACAAGGACCCCCAGATCCCTCTGTACCTCAGCATTTTGTAATCTCTCCCCATTTAAATAATTATTGGCCCAGAAATTCGGGTCTCCACGGGTAAGTACGCATGGGATACTCGCCCGTAAGCCCAATGGAGGAAACCGGCACTTCCGTTCCCCTGAAAGAAGGGGTTGAGATGTCGAACGCGTGCTCAGGAGAGGCAGCGCGTGCACATCGAACTTACGTTTTTTTTGCAGGTTTTCCTGGGAGGGTAAGTCTCCAGAAGTTACACTTTTAAAAAGCAGGCGCAAGGCCTGCTTTTTACAAGGTAAGTGGTGAATTAATTAAAATTAAAACATTTTTTCCACAGGTTTATTATTTTTAAATACTTTAAAGAAAGGTAATGTAGCGATTCGTGTGCATCACCACTAAATAATCGAGTTCGACTTCGACGAACTATAAATAAGTTGTTTATTTACAGGAACAGGTTAAATACAACAGGTAAGGTAGCAGGTAAGATGGCTGACTGTAGGAGCACCGTGGTGTAGGTCTTTCCCCAGCAGGGATGCCACGAGGACTGACTAGAAGTTTCCCAGCTCAACTGCCAGCAGGTTCCGAACCCAACTGCCAGCAGGTTCCGAACCCAACTGCCAGCAGGTTCCGAGCCCAACTGCCAGCAGGTTCCGAGCTCTACTGTTGGAAGGTTCCGAGCTCTGATGTCATGACGTCAGAGTACAGGAGAGAAACCTGAGTATAGTAACAGACACATACAGTAAGGTAAGTTAAAGGGAATTATGAATCTCAATGTAAGGGACAACCAGTGGTACCGCCACAGTAAGTTTATTTTTAGCCCCGATAGAAAATATAATTAATTTTTTCAAAAATTTAAATTATTGTTTAAAATAGTTATTTCATGTAATTTATAGTTTATATTAAAAATGTGATTTAAGAAAAAAATTATTTGAAGATTTAGGCCTAGAAATTCGGTGGCGCCCCAAGTCTCGCCTGGGCGCCGGAAGTACCGCCCCGGAAGGAGCTGCGAGCGCCAACCGGAAATTCCGTTTCAGCGCCCCAAACGGAAGCATGGTGTGCTGCGGTACTGCAGGCCTTCCTCCCCTTCTTAAAGGGGAGTGGCCTGCTGCAGCGCGATCGGAGATCGTGAGTGCCGGCAAAAGAGCCCGGCACTGAGGAGAAGTGCCGGGCTCTTGGGAGACCGCCAGCGCAACGCGGTGGGGGGGGTGCTCAGGAGGCCGGGGACGGCTGCGCGAAGAGGTGTTGGCAGGCGGCCAGCAAAAAAAATGGCCGCCATGCACCTCCGCGCCTCTATCGCCGCAGGTAGGCCCCTCTGAACCGGTCGCAAATTGCGACCAACGTTACAGCGGGGGGCGCTACCAAATTTTGCGATCGGGGCAGTAGCGGGGCGCTGCGCACACCGATGACATCATCGGTGGTGGCGCAGCACTACAGGCTAACACCGCCATTAGCGCCCTGCTAAATTTCGCGGGAGGCGTGGCCAGAGACGCTAAACCCACTAAGTGCCCTCTTTTGGCGCTAACTGGTGGCGCAGCCCACCGAATTTCTAGGCCTTAGTGATGTTTTGGGGCTTATAGTATTTATAGTTTTGACAGGTCTGTCAAAATTATGAATGAAGCATTCCCTGCTACCATTGGCTCTCCATGGCCCACGTGATCCCAGGGGATGCATCGAACTAACTGCGCCCCTGGGATACGCAAGCACTGCACGCCAGCAGTTGAAGAAGGCCCAGGATCGGAATCCCACGCGGGCCCACAGCTCAACGACCAGCGCGGTAGGTAAGTGCAGGTCGGGGGCTTGCACCCGTGGGAAGCCCCCAACCTGAATTTCTGGGCCAATAATTTGCTGTTTTATTTTTCCTACCAAAGTGGATAACCTCGCATTTTCCCACATTAGATTGCAGGCTTGTAATTCACTGAGAGCTATGCATTATTCTCTACGCAAGCTAACAACAGTTGCACAGATAACTTGACTGAGCATCCTTTATCATCCTGTCTTTACCACAAAGTACAAACTGGGGATAAAAAACACATAAAATGACTGCTTCTGTACCACAAGTTAATTGCGTCTAAAACTACAGATGTTAACCTGAATCCTCATTATAGACATGACAAGGCAGTAATTCCTTTGAAAGATTCAGATAGTTAACACAAAGCAACTCCACTTATCCCCATACACGATACAATAACATCTAAATACATTGCTCTGTGTAAACTATCTGAATCTTTCAAAGAAATTACTGCCTTGTCATGTCTATCACATCAGGCCTCAGGTTAATATCTGTAGTTTTAGATGCAATTACCTTGTGATACAGAAGTAATAGTTCTATGTTTATTTTATCCCCATTGATATGATGTAGAATGTATTCATATTATAATATTGCTACAGATCTAACACACTGTATATTAATATTATTCTACCTATGTGGAATAATATTATTATGCAGTATACCCACAGATCTAATACAGAGTATAAATATTACACAGTATTCCCCCGGATCTAATATGGATAATATTATTAATATTATGCAGTATTTCTAGACATCTAACACAGGGTATAGTCTAGTAACTGCTCTGTTTTGCTCCTTTACTTTGATGCTTACTTTCCACTCTGGGGTTTGGTCAGTAAGTAGCTGCTTTTTTGACTCAGTTCATTGGCTCTGTGTAGCTCGACCAGGATAGCTTCCAACAGGGTGTGGATTCCTGCAAGTTCATTAGTGTCCGCTGCAATTTTTGACACTGCTTCAGATGACTCATTCATGCTAAAAAAATTCAGTTATTTAACACTTGGTTAGTTCCAGCAATCTAAACGCATGAAAGGAAATTATGTTCATCTGCATTGGGCATCTTAAATATTCTGAGTATTTCTGATGTAGCTCTGCCTGCCTTGTTACTGTATTTTGTACTGGAGTGACTACAAAGGTTTAACGAGGTTCTATTTTGATGTTACATGGAGGGGGTAAAATTTAACTTCTGTGGGGGCACAAAATGGGCGGTAGCAGATCAGCGGCCCGTGGGGGAGTCCAGAACAAGGGGACATAACCTTAAAATTAGAACTAGACCATCCGGGGTGCCTCACACAAAGGGTAGTGGAAATCTGGAACTCTCTTTTTTCCTAAAAGCTGTTGAGGCTAGGGGTCAATTGAAAACTTCAGAACTGAGATTGATAGAATTTTCTTAGGCAAGGTATTAAGGGTTACAGAACCAAGGTGGGTAGACGGGGTTAAGACACAGATCAGTGGAATGGTGGAACAGGCTCAAGGGGCTGAATGGCCTGCTCCTGTTCCTATGTTGCTAGACACGCTGCCCAGTTTTCTTTTTGGGTAATGATCCGCTATCACACATTTTTCACCCCCCTTCCCCGCCCCCTGCCCCGCCACCCCCCCCCCCACTCCCCAGCCCACCGCCCCCACCCCCTCCGAGCTGAAGTTGAATTTTACCCCCTCAGGGACTTCACTTGCAGAGAAGTTATGGTTATCTGGACAGTCAGGTAAACTGGGCCTGCCCAAACCAAACACAGTACCAAGTCACAGCTTCATCCCCTTAAACCCCCACCTCAATGAATTTCGAGCTCGGCACGACACTGAGCTCTTATTCCGTCACCTTTGCCTCCATGCCAACTTCTTTGGCCAGGAGTCTTCCACTCGCACAATGGACACTTTTGCCCAATTCTCGTTCCACCTGGACCTCTCCCTCTGGCCTCTTATCCTCTCTAGATCTTTTCATTGGGAACTGCCGGCGTTATATCGGCTGTCGCAATTTCTCTGCTCCCCTAACTCACTCTAACTTACATCTCTCTGAACTTGCAGCGTCTGTTCTCTCAGATCCAACCCTAACATTGTCATTAAACCTACTGATAAGGGTGGCGCTGTTGTTGTTTTTCAAACCGACCTCTACCTTGCGGAGGCTGAACGCCAACTCTCTGACACCTCCTCTTACCTTCCTCTGGACTATGACCCCACTACTGAACATCAAGCTATAATTTCCAAGACTGTCACTGACCTCATCTCCTCTGGAGATCTTCTCTCCACAGCCTCCAGCCTCATAGTCCCCCAAACCCACACTGGCCGTTTCTACCTCCTTCCCAAGATCTACAAACCCATCGTTTCAGCCTGTTCTTGCCCCATGGAATTAATCTCTTCCTATCTCGACTCTATTTTTTCTCCCCTTGTCCAGTTTTTTCCCACCTACATTTGCGGCTCTTCCGACACCCTCTGCCACTTTAACAGTTTCCAGCTTCCTGGCCCTAACCGCCTCCTTTTCACCATGGGCATCCAATCCCTCTACGCCTCCATCCCCCACCAGGACGGCCTGAGGGCGCTCCGCTTCTTCCTTGACCAGAGGCTCAACCAGTCCCCATCCACCACCACCCTCCTCCGCCCGACTGAATTTGTTCTCACATTGAACAACTTCTCCTTTGACTCCACTCACTTCCTCCAAATAAAAGGTGTTGCTATGGGAACCCGCATGGGTCCTGGCAATGCCTGCCTTTTCATGGGATATGTAGAACATCCTTTGTTCCAGTCCTACTCAGGTCCCCTCCGTCACCTCTTTTTCCGGTACATTGATGACTGTATTGGTGCCGTTTCCTGCTCTCGCCCTGAACTGGAAAATTTAATTCACTTTGCTTCCAGTTTCCACCCTTCTCTCACCTTCACGTGGTTCATCTCCGACTCTTCCCTTCCTCAACTTCTCTGTCTCCATTTCTGGGAATAGGCTATCAACCAATATTCACTACAAGCCCACTGACTCCCACAGCTACCTGGACTACACTTCCTCCCAACCCGCTTCCTGTAAGGACTCTTTTCCATTCTTCCAGTTTCTCCATCTCCATTGCATCTGTTCTGACGATGTCACCTTCCACAACAGTGCTTCTGATATGTCTTCTTTTTCCTCAACTGAGGATTCCCCTCCACTGTGGTTGTCATGGCCCTCGACCAGATCTGTTCCATTTCCCGCACTTCTGCTCTCACCCCTTCCCCTCCCTCCTGGAACCACGATAGGGTTCCCCTTGTCCTTACCTTTCACCCCACCATCCTCCACATTCGACGGATCATCCTCCACCATTTCTGCCACATCCAGCATGATCCCACCACCAAACACATCTTGCCCTCCCCTCTCCTTTCAGCATTCAGAAGGGAGCGTTACCTCTGTGACACCCTGGTCTATTCCTCAATCACCCCCAACACCCCCTGCCCTTCCCACGGCACCTTCCCTTGCAAGCGCAGGAGATGCAACACCTGCCCTTTTACCTCCTCCCTTCCCACCGTCCAGGGCCCCAAACACTCCTTCCAGGTGAAACAGCGATTTACTTGTAATTCTTTTAATTTAGTATACTGCATTCGCTGCTCACGATGCGGTCTCCTCTACATTGGGGAGACCAAATGCAGATTGGGTGACTAGTTTGCGGAACACCTCTATTCAGTCTGTAAGCATGACCCCGAGCTTCTGGTTGCCTGTTAATTCTCCGCTGCACTCCCACTCTGACCTCTCTGTCTTCAGCCTCCTGCACTGTTCCAAAGAAGTTCAATTCGAGGACTCGAGGAACAACACCTTGGCCTAGAAATTCAGTGGGCTGCGCCACCAGTTAGCGCCCAAAGAGGGCACTCAGTGGTTTTAGCGCCACTGGCCACGCCTCCCGTGATATTTAGCGGGGCGCTAATGGCGGCGTTAGCCTGTAGCGCTGCGCCGCCACCGATGACGTCATCGGTGTGCGCAGCGCCCCGCTCCCGCCCCGATCACCATAATTGGTCGCGCCCGCCTCTTTAACGCCAGTCGCAAATCGCGACTGGTTCACAGGGGCCTACCTGTGGCGGTAATGGCGCAAGTTAAGGTGGAGGTGCGGGGCGGCCGCTTTTTCGGCGGCCGCCCCGCACCTCCGTCCCCGGCCTCCTAAACCCCCCCCCCCCCGCGGCATTGCCGGCTGTTTCCCGAGAGCCCGGCACTTCTCCTTGGTGCCGGGTTCATTTGCCGGCACTCGCGAGCGGGGATCGCGCTGTTGCAGGCACCTCCCCCTTAACAGTGGGAGGAAGGCCTGCAGTACCGCAGCGTGCCGTGCCGCAGCGTGTGGCGCTGTGGCCCTTAGCGCGGCGATATTCAGGGTGAGCGCCCCAAGCGGGGCGCGGGGAGCCTCGAGTAGTGGCCCGCTTCCGTTTGGGGCGCAGAAACTGAATATTGGGATGGCGCAAGTGGCTCCGCTCGCAGCGGTAATTCCGACGCCCAGGCGAGCTTGGCGCCCCAAACGGCGCCCAATTGAATCTCTAGGCCCTTATCTTTTGATTAGGTACTTAGGTACAGCCTTCTGGACTCAACATTGAGTTCAACAATTTCAGATCATAACCTCTGCCCCCATTTTTTTTGGATGGCAGCTGTTGATGATTCTGCTACTCCCATTTACACCTCTTCTCGGCCCAACTTTTGTTCCTTTACTTGTCCCATTACCATCTCCTTTTACCTTGCACCATCATCCCTTTTGTCTTTTAATCTCTCCTGCCTTCCTCCCTATCACAGGCCTTCCCTTTTGTTCTTTCCTCCCCTCCCTGCTCTGCACTTGCTTAAAACCTGTCATATCTCTAACTTTTTTCAGTTCTGACGAAAGGGCATGGACCTGAAACGTTAACTCTGTTTCTCTCTCCACAGATGCTGCCTGACCTGCTGAGTATTTCCAGCATTTTTTGTTTTTACTCTAAGATTTGTTGGGTTGCCTGGACAAGCTGAGCTTGTTATGCCCAGGTCAGTTTTAATGTTTCCTCTACTTGACTCTCCATCCTTTAGGTCTCCCCACCACCCAAATATCCACATCACCACATTCTTCAGTCTGACCTGCAATCCACTGTCCAGTCCATCCAACCCACCAATTCTCAATCCTTTCTGTCTGTGCTATCTGAGCCAACGGTGTAACTTTGTCTCAGTAGATAAGTAGGGCAAGTTCCTTGACTGTTCCATTTCACCTGGAAATGTTTGTATGATTGACAGCTGCGTGCAGTATACTAAAATGGTTGATCGATACACACTACACGCTTTGTATCTCTGAAGTTTTTCTAGTTTGTTACTAACTAAACGTAATAGTAAAAGCTACATTCTGGAAACCTCCTACCTCCCTGATTGTCCAAGACTCCTCATGCTTCAGGCTTCCCTGCTCTCCCTTGCCCAGGCTTCCCAACTCTATACCTTTCCGGGGATACTTTTTACCTTCACCACCTCGGTGGCAAGGCGACGGAGCATATTGCTGCTCACTGCAGAACCCATCCAATTTTCATCCCATTTATTTCAAGTAGCTTACACTGTACATGGAAATGCGCTATTTAATATGTCATTTAGGCAAGCCAATTAAAACTGTATTAAGCAGATGGATGACTGAATAGGAGTCAGTCAGGGGTGTTCCAGTGTTTTTGTATTAGTGGGCCACATAATTACATCATTAGGGGCCACCTATAAAGATGCCATCCATGTTCCCTTTAATTTGCATATAACCCAAGATGCAGATACATACTAACAGACTGTGGTGTTCAGAACAGCACTCGCCAAACCTCCAGGCCCTCTAACTTCAGACAGCACAAACCAAAAAGTAAGATGCATCAGTGCAAGTGGAACTGAGGGCCATAATTTGGTCACTGTAGTTTCAAATGATAGCTATCAACTGTAACAGCTATTAATAAATAGTGAATATTGATGCATTGATTGCTTAGATATTGAAGTGCACCACAGTGTGCCATATCACTGAGTGTGTCACAGTGTGCCATATAAGTGTCACAGTGTAACATATCGCAGAGTGTGTCACAGTGTAAAATATCACAGACTGTCACAGTGTAACATATCACAGAATGTGTCACAGTGTAACATATCGCAGAGTGTGTCACAGTGTAATATATTACTGAATGTGTCACAGTCTAACTTATCACAGAGTGTGTCACAGTGTAACATATTGCAGAGTGTGTCACAGAGTAACATGTCACAGAATGTGTCACAGTGTAACATATCACAAAGTGTGTCACAGTGTAACATATCACAGAGTATGTCACAGTGTAACATATCAGAGTGTGTCACAGTTGTAACATATCACTGAATGTGTCACAGTGTAACATATCAGAGTGTGTCGCAGTGTAACTCATCACAGTGTGACATATCGCAGAGTATGTCATAGTGTAACATATCACTGAATGTGTCACAGTGTAACATATCACAGAGTGCGTCACAGTGTAATATATCACAGAGCGTGTGACAGTGTAACATATCACAGAGTGTGTCACAGTGTAACTCATCGCAGTGTAATATATCGTAGAATGTGTGACATTGTAACATATCACAGAGTGTGTAAGTGTAACATATCACAGAGTGTGTCACAGTGTAACATATTACTGAATGTGTCACAGTGTAACAAATCACTGAATGTGTCACAGTGTAACATATCAGAGTGTGTCACAGTGTAACATATCACTGAATGTGTCACAGTGTAATATAACAGAGTGTGTCACAGTGTAACATATCACAGAGTGTGTCACAGTGTAACATATCACTGAATGTGTCACAGTGTAATATATAACAGAGTGTGTCACAGTATAACATATCACAGAGTGTGTCACAGTGTAACATATCACTGAATGTGTCACAGTGTAACATATCACAGATGTGTCACAGTGTAACATATCACTGAATGTGTCACAGTGTAACATATCACAGAGTGTGTCACAGTGTAACATATCACAGAGTGTATCACAGTGTAACATATCACTGAATGTGTCACAGTGTAACATATCACAGAGTATGTCACAGTGTAACATATCACTATGTGTCACAGTGTAACATATCACAGTGTGTCACAGTGTAACATATCACAGAGTGTGTCACAGTGTAACATATCACAGAGTGTGTCATAGTGTAACATATCACAAAGTGTGTCACAGTGTAATATATCACAGAGTGTGTTGCAGTGTAACATATCACAGAGTGTGTCACAGTGTGCCATATCAGAGTGTGTCGCAGTGTAACATATCACTGAATGTGTCACAGTGATATATATCACAGTGTTTCACAGTGTAACATATCACAGAATGTATCACAAGTGTAACATATCACAGAGTTTGTCACAGTGTGCCATATACTGGTGTGTCAAAGTGTGTTATAGTGAGGGCATAAGATGAACAGTATCAGAGAGTATTATAGTGAAAGGTGTGGGATATGCAGTGACAGTATTACAGAGAGTGGACTGAGATATGCACTCAGAGTATTACAGTGAGGGGTGTGTGATATGCACTCTCAGAGTATTAGAGTGAGGGGTGCGAGATACGCACTCTCGGAGTATTACAATGACAGATGTGTGATATGTACTCTGAGTAATACAATGAGGGTGTGAGATAGGCACTCTCAGAGTATTACATTGAGGGGTCTGAGATATGCACTCTCAGAGTGTTACAATGAGGGGTGTGTGATGTGCACTCTCAGAGTATTACAGTGAGGGGTGTGTAATATGCACTCTCAGTGTATTACAGTGAGGGGTGTGAGAGATGCACTCTCAGAGTATTACATTAAGCGTGTGTGATATGCATTCTCAGAGTATTACAATGAGGGATATGTGATGTGTACTCTCAGAGTATTACAGTGAGGGGTGTGTGATATGTACTCTCAGAGTATTACAATGAGGGGTGAGATATTCATTCTCAGAGTATTACAGTGAGGGGTGTAAGAGATGTACTCTCAGAGTATTACAATGCGGGTGTGAGATACGCACTCTCAGAATATTACAATGAGAGGTGTGAGATATGCACTCTCAGAGTATTACAGTGAGGGGTGTGAGATATGCACTCAGGGTATTTCAGTGAGGGGTGTGTGATATGCACTCTCAGGTTATTACAGTGAGGGGTGTGCGATATGTACTCTCAGAGTTTTACAATGAGGGGTGTGAGATATGTACTCTCAGAGTATTACAGTGAGGGGTGTGAGATATGTACTCTCAGAGTATTACAGTGAAGGGTGTGTGATATGCACTGTCAGAGTCCTACAGTGAGCTGTGTGAGATACGCACTCTGACTACTACATTAAGATGTGTGTGATATGCACTCTCAGATTATTACAGTGAGGGCTGTGTGATAGGCACGCTCAGAGTGTTACAGTGAGGGTTGTGAGATACGCACTCTCAGCGTACTACAGTGAGGTGTGTGTGATATGCACTCTCAGAGCATTACAGTGAGGGGTGTGTGATATGCACTCTCAGAGTATTACAATGAGGGGTGTCAGATATGTACACTCAGTGTATTACAGTGAGGGGTGTCAGATATGCAATCTCAGAGTATTACAGTGACAGGTGTGTGATATGCACTCTCAGAGTATTACAATGAGGGGTGTGAGTTATGCACTCTGAGTGTTACTGTGAAGGGTGTGAGATATGCACACTCAGAGTATTACAGTGAGTGGTGTGTGATATGCACTCTCATTGTATTACAGCGAGGGGTGTGAGATCCGCACTCTCAGAGTATTACAATGAGGGATGTGGGATATGTACTCTCAGAGTATTACAATGAGGGTGTGAGGTATGCACTCTCAGAGTATTACAGTGAGGGGTGTGAGATATGCACTCTCAGAGTATTACAGTGAGGGGTGTGCGCTATGTACTCTCAGAGTATTATAATGAGAGGTATGATATATGCACTCTCAGAGTATTACAGTGAGAGGTGTGAGGTATGTACTCTCAGAGTATTACAGTGAAGGGTGTGTGATATGCACTCTCAGAGTATTACAGTGAGGGGTGTGTGATATGCATTCAGAGTATTACAGTGAGGGGTGTGAGATATGCACTCTCAGCTTATTACAGTGAGGGCTGTGTGACATGCACTCTCAGAGTATTACAATGAGGGGTGTGTGATATGTACTCTCAGAGTAATGCAGTGAGGGGTGTGTGATAATCACACTCAGCGTATTACAGTGAGGGGTGTGAGATATGCACTCTCCAAGTATTACAGTGAGGGGTGTGTGATATTCACTCTCAGAGTATTACATGAGGGTTGTGTGATATGCACTCTCAGTGTATTACAGTGAGGGGTGTGTGATATGCACTCTCAGAGTATTACAGTGCAGGGTGTGTGATATGCACTCTCAGAGTATTACAATGAGGGGTGTGAGATATGCATGCTCAGAGTATTGCAATGAGTGGTGTGAGATATGTACTCTCAGAGTATTACAGTGAGGGGTGTGAGATATGCACTCTCAGAGTATTACAATGAGGGGTGTGTGATATACACTCTCAGAGTATTACAATGAGGGGTGTGTGATATGTACTCTCAGAGAACTTCTGTGAGGGGTGTGTGACATGCACTCTCAGAGTATTACAGTGAGCAGTGTGAGATATGCACTCTCCGAGTATTACAGTGAGGGGTGTGTGATATTCACTCTCAGAGTATTACATGAGGGTTGTGTGATATGCACTCTCAGTGTATTACAGTGAGGGGTGTGTGATATGCACTCTCAGAGTATTATAGTGACAGGTGTGTGATATGCACTCTCAGAGTATTACAATGAGTGGTGTGATATGCACTCTCAGAGTGTTACTCTGAAGGGTGTGAGATATGCACACTCAGAGTATTACAGTGAGGGGTGTGAGATATGCACTCTCAGCTTATTACAGTGAGGGCTGTGTGATATGCACTCTCAGAGTATTACAATGAGGGGTGTGTGATATGTACTCAAAGAGTAATGCAGTGAGGGGTGTGTGACAATCACGCTCAGAGTATTACAGTGAGGGGTGTGAGATATGCACTCTCCAAGTATTACAGTGAGGGGTGTGTGATATTCACTCTCAGAGTATTACATGAGGGTTGTGTGATATGCACTCTCAGTGTATTACAGTGAGGGGTGTGTGATATGCACTCTCAGAGTATTACAGTGCAGGGTGTGTGATATGCACTCTCAGAGTATTACAATGAGGGGTGTGAGATATGCATTCTCAGAGTATTGCAATGAGGGGTGTGAGATATGTACTCTCAGAGTATTACAGTGAGGGGTGTGTGATATGCACTCTGAGTATTACAGTGAGTGGTGTGAGATATGCACTCTCAGAGTATTACAGTGAGGGGTATGAGATATGCACTCTCAGATTTTTACAATGAGTGGTGTGTGATATGCCCTCTCAGAGTATTACAATGATGGGTGTGTGGTATGTACTCTCAGACTATTACAATGAGGGGGGGGGTGATATGTACTCTCAGAATACTTCAGTGAGGGGTGTGTGATATGCACTCTCAGAGCATTACAGTGAGCGGTGTGAGATATGCACTCTCCGAGTATTACAGTGAGGTGTGTGTGATATGCACTCTCAGATTATTACAGTGAGGGGTGTGTGATATGCACTATCAGTGTATTACAATGAGGGGTGTGTGATATGCACTCTCAGAGTATTACAGTGAGGGGTGTGTGATATGCACTATCAGTGTATTACAATGAGGGGTGTGAGATACGCACTCTCAGAGTGTTACAGTGACAGGTGTGTGATATGCACTCTCAGAGTATTACAGTGAGGGGGGTGTGATATGCACTCTCATTGTATTACAGTGAGGGGTGTGAGATACGCACTCTCAGAGTATTACAATGAGGGATGTGGGATATGTACCCTCAGAGTATTACAGTGAGGGGTAGGTGATATGCACTCACAGCTTATTACAGTGAGGGGTGAGAGATATGCACTCTCAGATTATGACAATGAGGGGTGTGTGATATGCACTCTCAGAGTATTACAATGAGTGGTGTGAGATATGCACTCTCAGAGTATTACAATGAGAGGTGTGTGATATGTACTCTCAGAGTATTACAATGAGGGGTATGTGATATGCACTCTCAGAGTATTACAATGAGTGGTGTGAGATATGCACTCTCAGAGTATTACAATGAGGCATGTGAGATACGTACTCTCAGGGTATTAAAATGAGGGGTGTGAGAGATGCACTCTCAGAGTATTACAGTGAGGGGTGTGAGATATGCACTCTCAGAGTATTACAATGAGGGTTGTGAGATATGCACTCTCAGAATATTACAGTGAGGGGTGTGTGATATGTACTCTCAGAGTATTACAGTGAGGGGTGAGAGATATGCAATCTCAGAGTATTACAGCGAGGGGTGTGAGCTACGCACTCTCAGAGTATTACAGTGAGCGGTGTGTGATATGCACTCTCAGAGTATTACAATGAGGGATGTAAGATATGCACTCTCAGAGTATTATAATGAGGGGTGTGTAATATGCACTCTCAGAGTGTTACAGTGAGGGTTGTGAAATATGCACTCTCAGATTATTACAATGAGCGGTGTGAGATACGCACTCTCACAGTATTACAGTGAGGGTGTGAGATATGAACTCTCAGAGTATTACAGTGAGGGACGTGTGACATGCACTCTCAGCGTATTACAGTGAGGGGTGTGTGATATGCACTCTCAGAGTGTTGCAATGAGGGTGTGTGATATGCACTTTCAGAGTATTACAGTGAGGGGTGTGCTATGCACTCTCAGAGTATTTCAATGAGGGGTGTGTGATATGTACTCTCAGAGTATTACAATGAGGGGTGTGTGATATGTACTCTCAGAATATTACAATGAGGTGTGTGAGATTTGCACTCTCAGAGTATTACAGTGAGGGGTGTGTGAAATGCACTCTCAGAGTATTACAATGAGGGGTGTGAGATATGATCTCTCTGAGTATTACAATGAGGGACCTCAGATATGCACTCTCAGTGTATTACAGTGAGGCATGTGAGATATGCACTCTCAGAGTATTACAGTGAGAGGTGTGAGATATTCACTCTCAGAGTATTACAGTGAATGGTGCGTGATATGTTCTCTCAGAGTATTACAATGAGGGATGTGCGATATGTACTTTCAGACAGTTACAATCGGGTGTGTGATATGCACTCTGAATATTACAATGAGGGGTGTGAGATATGCACTTTCAGAGTATTACAATGAGGGGTGTGTGATATGCACTCTCAGAGTGTTACAATGAGGGATGTAAGATATGCACTCTCAGACTATTACAGTGAGGGCTGTGAGATATGCACTCTCAGAGTATTACAATGAGGGTTGTGAGATATGCACTCTCAGAGTATTACAATGAGGGACGTGAGATATGCACTCTCAGAGAGTTACAGTGAGGGGTGTGAGACATGTACTCTCAGAGCGTTACAGTGACGGCTGTGTGATATGCACTCTCAGAGTATTACAATGAAGGGTGTGTGATATGCACTCTCAGAGTATTACAGTGAGGTGTGTGAGATATGCACTCTCAGACTATTACAATGAGGGGTGTGTGATATGCACTCAGAATCACAGAATCACAGAAACCCCACAGTGCAGATAGAGGCCATTTCGGCCCATCGAGCCTGCACCGACACATATCCCACCCGATCCCCGTAACCCCTACATCAACACATATCCCACCCTATCCCCGTAACCCCATGTATTTAATCCCCCTAACACTAAGGGTCAATTTATCATAGCCAATCAACCTAACCCGCACATCTTTGGACTGTGGGAGGAAACCGGAGCACCCGGAGGAAACCCACGCAAACACGGGGAGAATGTGCAAACTCCACACAGACAGTCACCCGAGGCCGGATTCGAACCCGGGTCCCTGGCGCTGTGAAGCAACAGTGCTAACCACTATGCCACTATGCCACCGTACAATGAGGGGTGTGAGATATGCATTCTCAGAGTATAACAGTGAGAAGTGTGTGATATGCACTCTCAGAGTATTACAATGAGGGGGGTGTGATATGCACTCTAATTGTATTACAGTGAGTGGTGTGAGATACGCACTCTCGGAGTATTACAATGAGGGGTGTGTCATATGCACTCTCAGAGTATTACAATGAGGAGTGTGTGATATGCACTCTGAGTATTACAGTGAGAAGTGTGTGATATGCACTCTCAGAGTATTACAATGAGGGGGGGGTGATATGCACTCTCAGAGTTTTACAATGAGGGATGTGTGATATGCACTCTGAGTATTACAGTGAGGGGTGTGAGATATGCACTCTCAGAGTATTACAATGAGGTATGTGTGATATGCACTCTCAGAGTGTACCGTTGGGTGAGGTGTCTGATGTACAAGCCCCGATGTTAACCGAACTCACCCGGCAGGAATGGGGAGACTTCAGATCGGTCGCCTGTTTTGCACCCTGCCCGATTTTACACTTCATTGATTTCAATTTTTAAAATCTACTTAGTTGGCCAGCTGGAGACCATGTGGGTCTTAGTTGGGCCCTCAGTTAAAATGGCGGACGTGTCCCGATGGCGTCAACGCCCCGTGACACTGTCATTCAAATTAGGCCCCCCGCTCCTCTGGGCCCTCTCGTGCCTGAATTCGGGCATGTATAAATGGTGGGAGCTGGAAGGTTTAAGCAACGTGGCATGAACACCACCCCCCTCCGCCCTCCCCCTGCCCCCCCAATGCCATCTTACCTACCCTGCCAACACAGTTGGTGGGTGGGGAGAGGTTAAAATCAGCCCTAAAGACTCATACTCCCAAGTATGAGTGTGCACATCAGCTCCAGGTTATGGGAACAAACCTTCAGTTACACACTAGGTGAGGAATGAGGCAATGATTCTCTCTGTTTTACCTGTTGGAAACGTCATTCGTTTCAGTTCTGAAGTCCCCAAGCATTTTATGCAAACTGGACTCTTGTTCTTGGCTAACTTCCCACTGGTGCAGCAGACTGCTCATCTTCTCTTTAACTTTGTCCGTCTGCTTGAACATCTCTTCCGTGAGGACATTGTCCTGATGGTACTCTGAGTTAAAATCTACCAGCATCTTCCTGGAACAGTCACAGAGATTTGGAAATTGGCATGAGTTGTTGAAATGGAGCGAATGCCCCTTCCTTCCCCTCCCCTTCCCATTTAGTAGGCCTATCAATAAGCTTAGCCAAGAATGTAGGGCTCGGAGGAGCTTTATTAAAATTAGTACAAAAGTTATTTTTTTTAAAGATGTTAGCAGGAACTTCTATGTGCAAAGAGTGGTAAATGTTTGGAATAACCTGTTGTGGGAAAATCAAAGCACAAGATACATTGAAAAAGCAACTGGATACTACGGTTTCAGAGCTGGGTTACAAGAAGGAAGATTGTTGTTGTTAATTGGCCAAAAAGCCAAGTCTTAACCTTAGCCCTTCTCGGGTTCTGAAATGGAAAGTTTTCTGTCTTAGGCTACAATTTTGTCTAGTTGTTTGTTTGTACTGATGAGCTGGAAATTAGCCAATCTCAGCAAGATTTTATGAGGTAAATCTTAAAATTTGGTGCTCCTTCTCTGAGCCTCACCTGACAGGAGGGCTGATTGGACAATTGCACACAGTGCGTTCGATTCATGATCCTCCCAATTTCTCAGTCATTAAGATGAACAACCAGACAACTGGGGAGGGCTGCGAATTGGGCAAAGCTGATGTCTGTGTCCAGTTCGCATTCTTGGCAGTTGAAGTCCTGCAACAGGGACACTAACTCGTAGAATTAGCCCCAATATTTTTCACGAGTGTGAAGCCCATATATTGTTACACAAACAATAAGCCAGGGAACAAAGCTATAAAGAGAACAGTGGCTCTGAACAACCTCAACCAAATTGTTTAATGGCTTGTCTGAAAACTCTTACTAATTAAAAATAAACTGCAGGCTGAGGTAATTTTTTTTTCGGTTTCCTTCGTACAGTCCTTTCACCAGCATATGGCAAAGTCAGTGAGCTTTGTGTCTAAGAGGAGTTATTGAGAACTGAGTACATAGGCAGAATGAAAAGGACAAACCCGGCCATTCTGAAATAAGAACAGAAAATGGTGGAAATACACAGCAGGCCAATCAGCATCTGTAAAGACAAAATACAGGTTAATGTTTGAAGTCTGGACCCTTTGCCACTGTTGGGAACTATGTTTTTTGGGACTGAACAAATGTAGAGGGAGGCAACAACAGGTGAGAGAGTCAAGAGCCAAGAATGCTGGCTCCTGTCATAGAGAGGAATTAATGAATTTGATGGCTTGCAAGGAGGTTTACTAAAACAAGCTGAAAGAAGTGAAAAACAGCTGCATGGTGTACGGAGATCAACCAAGCAAGGGAATGGAAAGGCAGTAAGACAAAGTTGGCGACTGGAAAGTTGAAAAACGAAATAAGACCCAAAGTAGAGGGAATGAAGTAGAATGATATGGGGGCTAAAAGAGTTAAATTAGGAGGCCAGGTTGGATAGACTAGGCCTGTATTCCCTTGAGTTTAGAAGATGAAGGGGTGATTTAATTGAGGTGTTTAAGATGCTTAGAAGAGTTGATTGCATAGATGGAGAGAAACTATTTCCTCCGGTGGGGGAGTCCAGAACAAGGGGGCATAAACTTAAAATTAGAGCTAAGCCGTTCAGGGGTGATGTCAGGAAGCACTTACTCACACAAAGGGCAGTGGAAAATCTGCAACTCGCTCTCCAAAAGGCTGTTGATGCTGATGTCACTTGAAAATTTCAATACTGAGATGGATAGATTTTTGTTAGGTAAAGCTATTTAGGGATTCGGATCAAAGGCGGGTAAATGGAATTGAGATACAGAGTTGAGAGCAAAATGCGACACAATTCCTGAAGTTTCCGGCAACAGGCATCAGAAAAGCACAAGTGCGCTGCCTCTGAATGGGTAGAAAATAGGAAGCACACCTGTCGCTCCGAGTGGCCTGTCCGGCAGACAAGGTCTGTATGCTGCCACCATGTACTTGAAAAGTTGCCCCTGTAGTGTTTAAGCATTAAGACTACATTGGCCTGTAGTTTTCTCCATGGGCACAACCTGGAAGTTACGCCCAACTATCCTCCGGAACTCATTTGAATACGCCCGAATTTACAATGGATGTAAATGGGCATAACTCAGCGTAAACAATTGGGGCCCAAGGAAACGCTGAACCCACACCAGGATATTTCTTCTTTAAGTCTTAAAATTAAAGGTTTCAACTCATTTCACTGTCATTCATGCACATCAGCCTAGTGTGTTTAAGAACCTGCAATCCAGGCAGCTTTTCAATTTTTAATGTGGCTTATACCTGTGCTATAAAAATACATTAAAAGAGACAGAAAATACAGAGCAGGACTCAGTAAGGATCATTTTCTTAAAAACACGTAAAAAATTACAATTAGAAACCGTAAAATGACTTTGTTTCCTGCTGCGCCTGAAGATCTCTCAATGTTGCAAGACCCCTGTAATATATGTGGTGTGAGCTATGGGGGCGGTTTGTGGTGGATGGACGGTATGTGGCCACCAGATGGAGACAAAGTCCCCCTCTCATTCCAATTCAGGTGAAGGCCACACCCACCTCCAACACACCTGAGGCAAATCTACCCATTAGCTCAGAAGTTCAAAAGGCAAACTAATGCATCCCTTCAGGGCCAGCGCCTGAGGAGAGGGCCAGCGCCTGAGGAGAGGGCCAGCGCCAGAGGAGAGGGCCAGCGCCAGAGGAGAGGGCCAGCGCCAGAGGAGAGGGCCAGCGCCAGAGGAGAGGGCCAGCGCCAGCGGAGAGGGCCAGCGCCTGGGGAGAGGGCCAGCGCCTGAGGAGAGGGCCAGCGCCAGCGGAGAGGGCCAGCGCCAGCGGAGAGGGCCAGCGCCTGAGGAGAGGGCCAGTGCCTGAGGAGAGGGCCAGCGCCAGCGGAGAGGGCCAGCGCCAGCGCCTGAGGAGAGGGCCAGCACCTGAGGAGAGGGCCAGCGCCTGAGGAGAGGCCCAGGACAGGGCCAGTACCTGAGGAGAAAGCCAGGACAAGGCCAAGGCTGCTGTTGGGGCCCAACTTGCAGCTGCCACAGAGAGGTCTGCTGTTGAACCCGGGTGGAATATTGTTTAGTTCTGAGAGCCGGATGTGATCCCTGGACCGGCTGAGAAAGATCCAGTGGTAAAGTAACCCTGGCTTATTGTTTTAGGAGAAAACTGATTTAAGGACTGCCTTCCTCACCACCGGGTGATGGTTTTGTTCTTCATTTTTCTTTTTGAACGTCATATGTTTTTGGATTTTGCCAGACGTGAACCTTTTTCCCCGTTTTCTAAAAATAAAACACAGCTAACTGCTGTTTTTCATTTACCAATCTTGTGACTGTGCTTGTGTCCTCCACCCCCGCATCAACAAACCCTTCGGTCTAGGTGGTGGTTGATTACAGTGGGTAGAACAAGTGAAGGACACGATGAGCTGCTAGTCCATGTGTTTACTTTACTAGACCAGAGCAAACTGAGCATACTCATATGAAACCACGTGACAAACCATGTGATAATACATTAAACTGCTCTCCCCCTTAAAAAAAAGTACATATTCCCCACTCAAATACAACAAAACTATGCTCTCTGTAATGTATATACCTTTAAGGGGGGAACTATCTTTTACAGCTCATGTATACTGCAGTACCGGCAGTGACCACACCTGTATATAGCACTGAGTAGTAATCTGTACAGATCAGTTCCAGTATGAGCCACGTTTAGTCAACACCTGTTGTACCATTCTCCTGCAGTCTGTGTCTTATTCTACACAGACACAACATTGGCGACAAGGCAAGTTCGAACCTACCTGCAACTCTGCATCACCTCCCGGGGATTCGTTCCTGGAGATCAGTGGATTGGAGGTCAAGGCCAGAGACTCGGGCGTCGACCACGGGCAACCGCCCAGTCATCCAGCAGAGACTTGAGAATTGCAGGGGAGGCTGTCGAGAGCCAGGCTTGGCTTTCCAGTCGAGGTGGTCCAGCGAAACGGGCTGGCAACAGGTAGTGCGCAGACCCTTCCCGGACAGCGGCGGGCTAGAGCCCAACCGAGCGGCACAGCAAAGGGCCGAGCAGCGTCGACGGGGGAGAGAGAGAGAGGGCAGAGCGCACAGGGCGCAGCCGGTGTTCAGGGGCTGAGCAGCGTCGAAGAGAGGGAGAGAGAGACGCGCAGAAACCCGCGAGGCACCGCCATTGCCACGAGGACCGCCGAGAGCGGCGTTGGCAGCAGCGCAGGACAAGCGCGCGAAAACTACAGGACGCCGCCATTGCCACAAGAACCGCCGGGAGCAGCGTTGGCAGCAGCGGGGGAGGAAGGAAAGCGCGGGAGACGCCATTTTAAGCCATTGGGAGGCGCCATTTTAAACCACACCCAAAATGCCGAAGAGTGGCAGTATCACCGTATTTGACAATGAAGTCGAAGATTGGACTACATATGTCGAACGAATAGAAGTATACTGCAAGGCAAATGAGGTGTCAGATGACAAGAAAGCGTCGGTATTGTTAAATTTAATGGGTGCAAAGACGTATGGTTTATTACGAAATCTAGTAACCCCAACGAAGCCAATGGAAAAGAGTTTTGAAGACATAGTAACGATACTACAGGAACATTTAAACCCCACACTGCTGCTGATAGCAGAAAGATTCAAGTTTCACAAACGGAACCAGCATAAGGATGAAAGCAATGCTGATTATTTAACAGAACTGTGCAAACTATCGAAACACTGCCAGTTTGGAGCGGGACTGGCAGATACCTTCAGGGACAAGTTTGTGTGTGGGCTTCAAAGTGAAGGAACCCAGAAATGGCTTTTATCTGAAAAGGACCTTACGCTGGAAAAGGCTCTCAGCATTGCAGTATCATATGAAGCAGCAGCACGGGGCGCTGCAGAGATACAACAGAGAACGCAAGAATATGGCACAAACGAAATGTCATATAGAACAGAGAAGTGCTATCACTGCAGCAGAACAACACACGACCAGAATGATTGCTGGCTCAAAGACAAAGTGTGCAGAGAGTGTGGAAAAGTAGGACACATAGCACGAGTCTGCAGGTCGGGAAAGAAAACCAGCAATAAGAAACCTACCAAAGAAAAGTACAAGAAGGTACATAAGATGACGGAGAATAGTTCAGACGAACAAAAGAGTGATAACGACTCCGAAAGCAGGGAACTGAGTTGTCTGAAACTACATAATGTGATCACAACGGAGGATCACCGAACCATTTGGGTCACTCTCAAGATAGCAGGAGTCCAGGTAAAGATGGAATTGGACACAGGATCAGCCCTAACAGTCATAAACCGATGTGACTACGAGCGGCTATTCTCACACATACCCTTGAGAGACACAAAAATTATTTTGAAGACGTACACGGGGCAAAAAGTCTACCCCAAAGGAAAAATAAGGGTGACCATTATATATAACGGTAAGGAAACACCAAAACTAGGCCTGTATGTATTGCAAGATGGAGGACCTGTATGTATTGCAAGATGGAGGACCACCATTACTGGGACGTGAATGGATCCGGAAAATACAACTGGATTGGCATTCCATACAGGCACTGACTGTGGCTGACAAAAAGGATGACGACATCACACCTGGGCGACTGTCAAAGATCCTAACTGACGCGAAAGAAGTGTTCCAGCAAGGACTCGGAACACTAAAAGGCATGACAGCGACGATTAAAATTGAAGAAAAGGCAAGCCCAAAATTTTTTAAGCCCAGACCGGTACCTTATGCGATCCGCCCAGCCGTCGAAGCAGAGCTGGAGAGTCTGGAACGTTCAGGTGTACTGTCCAAGGTAGACTGGAACGAGTGGGCTACACCCATCATCCCTGTGATGACAAAGTCGTTGAGCAGCACACCTGGGGAACCAAGGAAGGTTTGCATCTGTGGGGACTTTAAGGTAACAGTGAACCCGGTCCTTCACACCGTACAATATCCACTTCCGCGGATTGAAGATATTTTCGCCTCGCTATCTGGAGGGAAACACTTCACTAAGATTGATCTGGCCCACCGTATCTGCAAATGGAGGTAGAAGAAGCATCAAAAAAATACCTCACAATCAACACCCATAAAGGTCTCTACCAATACAACCGGCTGGTATTCGGGGTAGCATCAGCTCCGGCTATTTGGCAAAGGGCAATGGAGCAAGTCCTGCAAGAGATCCCAGGGACCCAGTGTTATTTGGACGACATCCTGGTCACGGGCGAAAATGACAGTGATCACCTTGCCAACCTGGAGCAGGTGCTCACTAGATTGCAGGAATATGGGCTCTGAGCTAACCACCCCAAATGCGAGTTTTTTAGAAAACAGATCTCGTATTGTGGTCATGCTATCGATAAAGAGGGGTTACATAAGTCCCCAGAGATGATTGAGGCAGTAGTTAAGGCTCCAGCACCGGAAAATGTGTCACAACTGAGGTAGTTCCTCGGGCTGGTAAACTACTACCATAAGTTCTTGCCAAATTTGTCTACAATACTATACCCACTGAACACCCTACTGCAAACTGGGGTGCCATGGAAGTGGAGTGACGAATGTAGACGAGCTTTCCAGAAGAGCAAAACACTAATCACATCGAAAGAGGTATTGGCCCATTACAACCCGGCATTACCAATTCGGTTGGCATGTGATGCGTCACCCTACGGCATTGGAGCGGTGCTGTCGCACAAATTCTCGGACGGCTCAGAGAGGCCAATAGCCTTTGCGTCACGATCACTAACCTCAGCCGAGCGTAACTACGCCCAGATTGACAGGGAGGCCCTCAGCCTAGTGTGGGGAGTGAAAAAGTTCAATCACTATCTGCACGGGCAGAAATTCACCTTGCTGACTGATCACCAGCCTCTTGTCTCCATTTTTAATCTGAAGAAGGGCATTCTGGTGATGACTGCGCAACGACTACAAAGATGGTCACTTTTTCTAGGGGCGCACCACTATGAGATTGAATATAAGGGCACGAAACAGCATGGAAATGCTGATGGGCTATCACGCCTGCCACTGCCTATTGTGGAGGAAGCACCAGCAGTGGATCCTGTCGAAACATTCCATTCGACTATAGTTGAATACCTACCGGTAACTAACGCTTGTATCGAAAAGGAAACCCGAAATGACCCGACACTGTCTCGGGTATATGATTTGACAGTGAAGGGATGGCCAGCACATGGCGACTCACTGTTGCCAGCATTCTCGACAAGGAGAGAACAGCTGTCAGTGTGCCGGGGGACCTTGATGTGTGGATCCCGAGTGGTAATTCCACCCAAGTTAAGGGATAGAGTGCTCAATGAGCTTCATGAGGGTCATCTGGGAGGGGTAAAAATGAAAAGCCTAGCCATGTGCGGTGGCCGGGAATCGATAAACAAATCGAGGACCTGACCAAGAGCTGCTCAGGATGCCAGAAAGTCCAAAATGCACCACCACAGGCCCCTCTACACCCATGGGAGTGGCCCTCATCTCCATGGCAATGGGTGCATATTGATTTTGCTGGTCCATTCATGGACTCAATGTTTTTAATAGCCATGGATGTGCACTGGAAATGGCCTGAGGTGATCAAAATGTCCTCCACCACCACGGAGAAAACTATTGCAGTCCTACGGACCATCTTCGCCAGGAATGGCTTGCCAGAACAGATTTGCTCCAACAACGGACCACAGTTTGTGTCCGAAGAGTTCCGGAGGTTCTTGGAAAAGAATGGGGTAAGGCATTACACATCCGCCCCGTATCATCCAGCCACAAATGGATTGGCTGAGAGATTCGTACAAACCTTTAAGAAGGCAATAAAGGCTATGTACAATGACAACATTCCGCTGCAGCACAAGGTGGACAATTTCCTGTTCGCCTACCGGAATGCGACACATGCAGTCACCAACCAGGCCCCAGCCATGATGTTCTTTAACCGAAGGTTAAGATCTCGCCTGGATTTGCTCAGACCAAACGTACGAAGAGATGTTGAGTGTGGTATCTTGAGCTGGCCATAGATGGAGCCAGACACAGGTTAACTCCGTAACATGGTTTAATCAACACTTGCACATAAAAGCTTCTGCCATGAGGCAGCAAAAACAAAGAGTACAACCAGTACAGATCAGACTTAACTCAGGAGAGCAATTGCCACAGCACCACCTGGTGGATCAGGTTACACATAACCTCCCAGGTTACTATACTCCTCTCCCCTTAAGATTGCCGTATGCAATTCTTAAACAATAACCCTTACTAGGTACTACATTTTAACTAACCAGTATGCTCTAACCATGGTTAACCCCTGACTAATTTAACAGGTTTGTATAAGTCTTTCTGGTTGCTTGCGAATCCTTTGTGAACGTCTTAATTCCACTTGTGGTGGATTCTCAGATTCATTCGCACTTGAGATTGGAGTAGTCTCTGATGTTGGTTTTACTCTGTCCCGCTGTGGCCTGGCAGTACCAGTGTCCACTGGCACCTTATAAGCCATGCTGGGTCCTGGAACAGCCTCCTCTACTGCCCTTTGTTCCATCTGAGGCAGTTCCCCCTGCTGCCGGCTGAAAAGCTGATCCACATGCCGACAAACCCCTCGACCATCCCCTAGTAACACGGAGTACGACACAGGTCCTGTAATGTCCTGGATTAGTCCTGGTATCCATTTAGGTCCATAACCGAAGTTTCGGGTGTACACAGAGTCCCCTATGGCGAAATGGCGAGCTTTAGTATGTTTGTCATGGTACGCTTTTTGGTTTGTTTGTTTTGTCTCAACCTTGCTTTTGAGATCTGGGTGTATCAGGTCTAACGTGCACCGCAACTTTCTCCCCATCATCAACTCAGCCGGAGCAAGCCCCGTGGTAGTTTGGGGTGTTATACGATAACTAAACAAGGCTCTATTGAGCTTGGTCTCCAGGGTGTCACCTGAGCTCTTCCTCATGAGCTCCTTAAAAGTCTGCACGGCTCGCTCGGCTAACCCATTTGAGGCTGGGTGATATGGAGCCGAGGTGACATGTGTGATTCCATTCCTTACCATGAATTCTTTGCTCCCTTCACCAACAAAACACTGTGCATTGTCGGATACAACCATTTCTGGAATACCATGCGTGCTGAAGCTGTTCCTGAGACAATTCAGTGTGGCATCAGTCGTTGCAGAGCTCACTGGATAAACGTCGATCCACTTTGAGTGAGCGTCAACCAGCACCAAAAACATTTTGCCCATAAAAGGTCCCGCATAGTCTATGTGAATTCTCCTCCAGGGTTTGCTGGGCCACTCCCAGGGATGGAGTGGTGCCCCGGCAGGTGCTTTCCTCTGTTCCTGACATATAGTGCATGACTTTACCTTTGACTCAATTTCAGCATCCAAGTTAGGCCACCACAGGTAGCTCCTAGCCAGTCCTTTCATTCAAGTCATTCCTGGGTGCGATTGATGCAACTGTTCCATCAAAGTAGAGCGTCCCCGCTCTGGAACTATGATGCGTGCTCCCCATAGCACACATCCATCTTGGACACTGAGCTCGTGCTGTCTCTGTCTGTACGGTGCGAACTCCAGTCCCTCACGGTGATCTGGCCAGCCTTTCAACACATACTCACGGACCCTTGACAGAACGGGGTCCTTGGCTGTCCAGCCCTGGATTTGCACTGAAGTCATCAGGGGACTGATCTCCTGATCCAGCATTAGGACGTGCTCCTCAGGGGAAGTACTGCGAGGAGATTTTGAGAGGGGCAGGCGGCTGAGAGCATCCACGTTCCCGTTTTCCTTGCCGGCTCTGTACGTGATCACATATTCATAGGCTCTTAGTATTACTGCCCATCTCATTATTCTCTGTGATGCCATTTGAGGCACCGCTTTCATCTCATTCAGTAAGCTAATAAGAGGCTTGTGGTCAGTACTGATTACAAACTTCCTCCCATATATGTACTTATGGAATTTCTTTACTCCAAATATAATGGCCAACCCCTCTTTATCAAGCTGTGAATAGTTCTTTTCCGCAGCTGTGAGCGTGCGTGAAACAAACCCGATGGGCCTTTCCACTCCATCTGGCATGCGGTGGGCCAACACTGCCCCCACTCCATAGGGTGATGCATCGCAGGACATTATCAGCTCCTTCTTCTCGTCGTAATGCACTAACACCCTGCTGGGCTGAAGTAGCTCCTTTGACTGCTGAAATGCTTTTGCTTGCTCTGGCCCCCAACGCCATGGCTCCTCCTTTCTCAGCAGTTTGTGCAGGGGTGCCAGCAGCATCGATAAGTTTGGAAGAAACCGGTTATAATAATTCAGGAGCCCTAGATAGGCTTTCAGTTCAGTCACTGAGGTGGGTGCCGGTGCATCCTGCACTGCCCACACTTTCCCTGGTAATGGATGGAGGCCTGTGGCATCCACCCGATGTCCCAGGAATGTAACTTCCTTCTCCATGAAACTACACTTACTCCGTTTCAGGCGTAGCCCCGCCTCTTCCAGCCACTGTAGCACTTTGTCCAGTGTTTTTAAGTGATCCTGATCATCACTTCCTGTTAGCAGAATATCATCTAAGTACACGGCCACCTTTGGAATGCCCTGCAGAATGCCCTCCATAGTCCGTTGGAATATTGCTGGGCTAGAACTGACACCAAATGGTAACCTGGCATACGTGAACAGCCCCTTGTGCGTATTCACCGTGACAAACTTTTTTGATTCTTCATCTAGCAATATCTGCTGATACGCATGACTCATGTCCAGTTTGCTGAATCTTTCTCCCCCAGCGAGCGATGTTAACATGTCCTCCATTTTCAGAATGGGGTACTGTTCCAGTGATGATACTCTGTTCACTGTTAACTTATAGTCACCACACACCCTTACGTTACCGTCAGGCTTCAATACCGGGACTATTGGTGCCGCCCAGTCTGAAAATTTCACTGGTTCTATTACTTTGTCCTTTAGCAGGCGATCTAGTTCCGCCTCAACCTTGGTTTTCATTGCAAAAGGTACCGACCTTGGTTTAAAGAAACGAGGCGTGGCATCACTGGCTACATGAATCTTGGCTGTGGCTCCCCTTAAGGTGCCCAGTTCGTCCTTGAACGCTAACTCATGCTTCATCAGCACTTCTTGCAGTGCCTCTGTACTGTCCTCCATTTTATTCATTGCCTGCCAGTCCACACTCAACTCACTGATCCACCCTCGCCCTAACAGGTTTGGCCCTGACCCTGCTATCACTACCACCGTAAGCTCTTTGGTGACTCCTTTGTGTTCCACTTGTACTTCGGCCGCCCCCAAAATGTCCACCTTCTGTCCTGTGTAGGTTTTGAGACTAATGGGGCATGTACCTAGCTCTGGTACTTTTGCTTCCCCCCATAGCTTGGCGTACTCAGTCTGCGACATTATGGTTACACTACATCCGGTGTCAATCTCAAACTTTACTTGACCTCCGTTCACTATCAAATACTGAGTGAGAGGGGGTACATTGGGCCTTGAAGTGTCTATACTGTATATAGTGAAAACCTCCTCACTAGACTCACTAGACTCTTCCTCTTGTATGTAATTTGCCTGCTTTGTGTACTTCTCCCTCCCCCCTTTAGCATGCTTTGCCCCTTTAGCACTGCTTCTCTCACTCACTGCCCTTTTACAGACTTTCTTTAAGTGCCCTATTTTTCCACAATTGTGGCACTTTGCCTTTGCAAACCTGCAGTCCTTTGCATAATGGCTCGTCCCGCCACATCGGTAGCAATCCCCAACCCCGACTGGTGGACTTTTCGCGCCAGCTTCCATCTTGAAAACAGCTCCTCCCACTGGTTTACTCCATTTCTCCTTGCTCATACTGTTTAAGTCCTTAATGTCCTTGTTAGCCGTCTCCATGGCTTGTGCTTTTTTAAGTGCCGTCTCAAACGTTAATCCTTCTTCTGACAGCAACCTTTGCTGTATACTGTCGTCGTTAACTCCGCATACTAGTCTGTCCCTTAACATGACTGTGAGCGTATTTCCAAAATTACAGTCCTGTGCGAGCTTCCGAAGCTCCTCCACATATTCAGTAACGCTTTCTTCCGGCCTCCTAATCCTCGAATTGAATTTCCATCTCTGTACTATTTCACTAGGTTTTGGATTGAAATGATTCTTTAGTAGGCTCACCAACTCGTCAAAAGATTTTTCTCCTGGCTGCTCTGGGCTCAGCAGATTCCTCATCCGTGTATAGGTTTGCGCTCCCACAACTCAGTAGAATGGCCCTTTTCTTTTCAGCACTGTCCACCTCGTTTGCCATAAAGAAATGGCTCAGTACTTCACAATACTCCTCCCAAGACTGCGACTTGCTGTCAAAAGGTGCCACGGAGCCTACCGTTCCTGCCATCCTTGGAGTCCGATCACTTCAGCCAAAAAATCAAACTCCGTTTCGACTCCCGCGGCCTAGCCTCGTGCTTTTCCGACTAGTTTGCTAACCAACCCGAGCACCTCTTCCGAATATTCCAAAACTTTTCCGTCCTTTATTCTCGTCGCCATATGTGGTATCTTGAGCTGGCCATAGATGGAGACAGACACAGGTTAACTCCGTAACATGGCTTAATCAACACTTGCACATAAAAGCTTCTGCCATGAGGCAGCAAAAACAAAGAGTACAACCAGTACAGATCAGACTTAACTCAGGAGAGCAATTGCCACAGCACCACCTGGTGGATCAGGTTACACATAACCTCCCAGGTTACTACATTGAGAGTAATCAATTCCAGCACATCCATGAGAAGCCAACAAGGAGCTTCAATGTAGGGCAACCAGTCTTGGCCCGCGACTACCGAACAGAAAAATGGCAGCCAGGAACGATATGCACACGGCAGGGCCCACTAATGTACACAGTGGATGGTGGGGAGAGCATCGTGAGATGCCATGCTGACCAGATCCTAGAGTCACAGGAACAAGTCAACCCCATGCCTCGCCCATACGTACCTGGTGATGAACCCGACGTACAGGTCGCATCTACCCCAGAAACAGTAGCATCGGAAGCTGATGAACCAACCGATGACAGGGGGCCAGAATCGCCTCCGCACCAAGAGCAAGACACTCGGGAAAGGCACTATCCAGAAAGGATCAGGAAGCCTCCCCAAAGACTGAATATATAAATAGACTATTTTCAGCTAATGTTGCATGTTAAAAGTGTTAATTGTAATTAGTTTGATATTTAATTGTTAAATGAGTGTTATGGTACTGTTAATCTAAAAGGGGAGGAATTGTAATGTATATACCTTTAAGGGGGGAACTATCTTTTACAGCTCATGTATACTGCAGTACCGGCAGTGACCACACCTGTATATAGCACTGAGTAGTAATCTGTACAGATCAGTTCTAGTGTGAGCTACGTTGAGTAAACACCTGTTGTACCGTTCTCCTGCAGTCTGTGTCTTATTATACACAGACACAACAGTCTCACTTTTCCCAGCATTACATGTACCACATAACAAAAACTCCTGGCTTCTTTTCTTTTAAATGAACTACAAATTCAGTTTAATAATAGGTTTGCGGAGCCTTCCTGATCTCCTTACTGAAGGTTTAGGTGTTGAACCAATTTTCGGGCTGTTTTGTTTTGGTTCCGAACTCAAAGATGACCCTGTTTCTATCTCAAACTTGTCTGAACCTATATGTTTCACTTCAATCCACTTTGCTGACAAGTGATTCAAGATCACTGTCCAATCCAGGCCAGTAAACAAAGCTTCTTGCAATTAATTTCATACCGACAATCCCTGGATATTCAGTATGAAGTTCGGCCAGAATTCTATCTCTCAAAGAAGTAGGTACCACCATTCTGTTTCCCCACTTGATACAACCTTGCTCACAAGACAATTCAGTCTGACAGTTATGGAATGGTTTCAATTCTGTGTCCAGACACTGATCAGTCCATCCATTCAAGGTGTTTTCATACACTCTTTTCAGTACTGAGTCCCTTTGAGTCTCATCTGCAATCTCAGTTGCATTCACGGGAAAGTCTTTGTCAACTGCACCTAGCGTGAAAATCTCACCTTCACTCCCAATACGAGTCCTCATGTGGCCATCTGGACAAGACATCTGTGATTGCTTTGTTTTGCTTTAAAGTGTGATATTCAATCGTGTAGTCATATTGTGACAGCAGCACTGCCCAACGTTGCATTCTTGATGCGGCCATTGCAGTGATGGTAGATTTGGGACCCAATATTGCTAAGATGATTGGTTATCAGAGTAAACTTTCTGCCGATCAGGAACTGTTGGAATTTCTTGATTCCAAACACTTTGACGAGTGCTTCCTTTTCAATTTGCATGTAGTTTCTTTCGCTCTTTGTGAGGGTGCGTGATGCGAACGTGATTGGTTTCTCTTGGCTATTAGATGGTTTATGACAGCTCCCACACCATAGCTGGAACCATCAGATGCTAACTTAAGCTTACGCCCTGTGTTGTAGTGCACAAGGAGAGCATCGCTAGAGAGACTTGTCTTACATGCGTCGTAAGCCTCCTGTTGCACTTTCGTCCACTTCCGCTGGACATCCTTCTTGAGGAGCTCATGTAATGGAGCTAACATGGTCGCTAACTCAGGTAAGAAACGTGTGTAGTACTGGACAATTCCAAGGGAAGATCTTAACTCAGACACATTCTGTGGCTTTGGAGCATTGATGACAGCAACAACCTTTTCCTTAACTGGTTGCAAGCTATTTGCATCAACTTTCAGACCAAGGTACACAACCTCGGGCTGCACAAAAGCACACTGGCTCCTTTTCAGTTTGACATTATGGGAATTCAACCTTTGAAGCACTAAATCTCACACTTCTAGATTTTCTTCCTCGTTGCTTGTTGCGATCAACACATCGTCTTGATTGCATAAGCAATTTGGAATTCCTTGCAAAATCTTATCCATCATAGCCAGGAAGATTTTGGGGAGGACTTTACACCATACGGCAGCTTGTGTGTGCTGATGGTGAGATACTGTTTTCTCTCTTTGTCAACATTCAGCTGAGCATAAGCTTGCGACAGGTCAAGCTTGGAGAAAACCTTTGACCCAGAGAGTGCTGCATACAAATCTTGTGATGTAGGTAACGGGTACTGCTCATCGTCAACTGCTTGTTTGATAGTAACTTTGTAGTCTCCGCACAAGCGTACAGTTTTGTCTGCTTTGGGCACTACCACAATCATGGTAGCCCATTCGCTTTCATCAGTTTTTACTCGCACTCTGTTCTCTCTGAGCTTCGCTAGCTCTTCCTCCACTTTCTCCACTGACTGGCCATTGTGTTGAACAGTACATTCCATTTGTCCACATGTTTCTAGGATTTCTCCAAAGTAGGTTTTTTACTCTACGGTACTCTTTGTACGTGATACTTCATTAAACTAACTCTCATATGTGTCCTTACTCATGATAGAGCAGTCTGTCGCCGTGTCGATACACATATCAATATATTACTCATTGATCAAAAGTTTTGTATGGAAGTCTTTCTCATGACTGCTAGCATTGCTGCTAGTGGCATAGATACCGTAGATGCCTAGTTCTTCAACATCAGGTGTTTTCACTTCAATCTTGTGAATTCCTTCCTTTTGTTGTTGCTGCTTTGCATTGCCAATAGAATGGTTCTTACTTCCTACTTTAGATCTAGCTCTGCAAGCTGTTGAAATGTGGCCTTGCTTCTGGCAGTGAAAACACTTTGCATTTCTGTATTGGCAGGACTGTGGTGAGTGATTTCCATTGCAGCGATAACAATTCACTGAACTGCTCTCACTGACATGCTTTTGACTCGGTCTCACAGCTTTAGGTTTGGCGGTGGCTTTGTGACTGTAGACCTCAGCTGCATTATTCACTTGAGTTGGACGGAGCTCCCTAACATTCTTAGATGCCACCTCCATAGAAATGGCAATTTTCCATGTTATGTCAAATGTTAGGTTCGGAGTGTTCAGTAACTTAGACAGTGTGCGCTCATCCACCAGTCCACACACAAACTTAGCTCGCAACGCACAATCCAAAAATGTGCTGAAGTAACACTGCAAAGACAGGTATTTAAGAGCTACAATGTACTCCCTGATGGTTTCACTTTGTTTTTGGTTTCTGGTACCAAACTTATAGCTCTCTGCTATTTCTAATGGCTTTGGGTCGAAATGGTCCTCGCGTTTCTCGACAATGTCTTCAAATAATGCATCTTTCGCTTTCCCTGGCGCAAGTAAATTTGTCAACGTTCCATAGACATCTGGCCTGATTTCTGTTAGAAAAGTGTCTTTTTTACGTTCACAAATTACTTATCTTGAGCTTAAACATTCTCATCTGCATCTTCGGCCTCAATAATGTTATTGGCCTTAAAAAACATCTCCATCCACTCAATGTAAGAGCTGAATGGTTCACGAGCTCGGTCATACATACCGAGGTTTCCGACGAATCCCGTAGGTGTGGCCATGATTGTCCCGATCCCGTCGAACAGTGACTCAGCACACTACCTGTGTACCTGTGAGAATCACCGCCGCTGTTGTTGTGTATACATACACACAAAGGCAAAACACAGACAATCCTGCATCAGGATTAACAGTAAAACATCACAAAAATTCAGTTTAGGTGTCACAAATTCACATTAAACTTTTTCACTCGAAGGTTGAATACTGTGTTCTTCCATGATCCCGAAAAATGGCTTTGGGATCCCATTCTTGTCACCAAAATGTGATATATGTGGGTAGAACAAATGAAAGGCAGGGACACGATGAGTTGCTAGTCCATGTGCTTGTTTACTAGGCCAGAGCAAACTGAGCATGCTCATACTAAACCATGTGACAAACCATGTGATAATACATTACAACCCCTGAACAAGCGCAATTAGAGGATACTTGCATGAGAGTTGGAGGCATGGCCAGTTTTGTGGGCGGAGATTCGCTTGGATGGAGGATTTGATGGACGGATGTAAAAGATTGAGGAGACTTGGTCGTATTGTAGTTACGCGGGTAACTCACCGACGCCCAAAATTTCCCGATCTTTTAAGCTGAGTAACTGGTTTACACCCAGATTACAGGCATATATGGACGTAATTGGGGAGGAAACTCCAGGCCGTCATGTGATTGTGAATGCACCCATTAGAGAGGGGAGCTTCCTCTTGGAAGAAATCCATTGGATAAGGTCTAGGCTGGGATATGCAGGATCAACAAGCTAGAACACAACTTCTAAAATAGGATATGAACAAGAATAAATACACAGTTATACAGTAAAAGGAGCAATTTCACTTTAATTCTATTTTTCAGCCCAATTCTACACACCGCACTCGAGACCTTAGCAGAGAGGGGATCGACCCTCCAGTCACCTCCATGCCTTTATGCTAAATGCTAATGCTCAGTGTTGCCATGCTGGCCGTTTCTATTTTTCCCTAGTGCATTCTCATCTGTGAACAATAATATACAGAAAATATACAGAGAAAAACCATCAAAAACATATTGGGAAATTTGAGAAGAAGTGATAACCTGCAGGGAGAAATCATGGGGGGTGAAATTGAGTGCCTTTGCGCCTCCCGTTAGCGCTCCCGGGGGCACCGCTGACATCGACTCCCACCATATTCGGCAGGGGTTTTGCGGCTGTACTACAGCGTTGCGGCCTGATTTCCTTCGCCCGGAGATCGTGACGTCAGCACCATGCGCATCGCCCCGGACCCATAATTGACTTCCACCCCCTGCAGCAGCGCCGGTCGAAAACACCGACAGCTGCAGGAGGCGCGCATCGGGCAGCCGGCCCCTCCGGGGGCGATGATTAAAGGCGAGGTGGCCGAGGTAAGTGGGAAAAAAAAATTACCTTTCCTGTTGTAGTTTTTTTCGTGGGTTCCTGCCCGCGATCGGTCAGCCCGGCACTCTGCTCAAGTGATGGGTTGATCGCGCGTGATTGCAGCTGCCTTGGTGGACCAGGTAGGTACTTTATAAATTGCAGATCCTGCAGCAATGGCCCTTCCCTTTAAGGAGGTAAGGAGCCTTTGAACGCGGCAGTGCTGCATGGCCCAGTGAGCAGCGCTGCTGAAGTCCCTGCCCCGCTCTCCGACGTTAGCAGCCTAAGAAGGTAGTGGAACGCTTGATTTAGCGTTCCGCTTCCCTCTTGGGGCGCTAAAACTAAATTTCGCGGGGGGTGCTAAAGTTAGCACCCTGGCGATGTTAGCGCCCCAAAATGGTCGATACCGAATTTTTCCCCCATGATCTCGGAATACAGTATAGGATAGCACCACCCGCTGACAGAAAAGCAGTATTACATGAGCAAAATTGCTTTTTCTGGCAAAGAGAAAGTTGTCCGCCACTCCTGGCCATTTAAGAGCAAGAGGATAGCAAGTTCGAGTCCGGCTTCTCTGAAGACAGGCCTGCTGAACAGAAGGCTTCGTGCTCCAATGTCCTACGCACAGCCAGATCTTCTGAGTCAATCTTAATTTAACAGTCATGGCTAGCTCCAGGCTTGGATTGGAGATTGCCGCACATACACTGATCACTTATAGGAACAGAAAATGGCACTTTATTTCAACTCTTGTAGAAATTTTTCTCCTGCTCACACAGAACAAGGTAGCAGCAAAATAAAAGATGGCCATCCATGGTGGTTGAGGCAGTGAGGGGGTAAGGTTGGTGATGGTTTTTTGGGCCTCTGCACAGGGCACATGTGGGCAGGACTGCTGTTCCAACACCAGCAAAACCGGGGCTGTATTAGACTGTGGTACAGGAGCAATTACGCCAAGCGAGGGGAGGACTGGATTTTTGGGTGGCAAGACACCCCCTTCAATAGAATAGGCTCCCTGCACAAGGAAAACATGCGGAGGGAGTCAGGTCTGCAATCTAATTAACTGCAAGTTGGAAAATCGGGCAAACCAGCAGCTCTTCAAGGGCTGCTGTTCTATCGATAACTCAATAATTCTAATGGCTGCATCAGTAGCAACAGGATGGCAAGCTCAGATTAAAACAGGTCACATGATAGATCCAAGTTAACCACAAATATGTTTTTTGGCACAATGGAGCATCTCCAGTCTCTAATTAACTCACGATGGAAAATATCACAGCTCGGATTTGACCAGTGTTCACACTTAGGGTACAGCATAGACCAGATGTAGTGCAGAGGTTCCTCTAACCTCAACAATGTGCTTTAGTTCTAATCTCAGAAGGCCACCTCTCCAGTGCACCCAGTGTAATGTTTCTTGTTTCCACACAGCCATTTCACCAGTCAGTCTACAATTTAGTGTTGAATTGTTCTAGATTGGGACCCGTTGGTTCAGCCTGTCCAAACTCATATCACTTGAGATCCTTAGACCTGGCAGAGAGATGGGACCGATGTGGGAAAAGGCGAATTTCACACTGGTGCACGGACGGGACTCTAGTTCATTGGGAGAGAGTTGAATGAACCTTGTCCTGCGTCTGATCTGAGCGCAGTTGCCACCAACACCAAGTGACAAAATCGTAAAGAGGTTCCATTTACTATCACTGTCATCCCTCACTGGGAGCGGTGCAACAATTCAAATCCAGTCCCCACCACTTTTAGCGTCGCTCTGAAGGTGATTTGCCTGCTGTAAGGAGTGGGCGGTAAAACAGCTGTGCAATGTATACAAAAAGTGAAATCGTGGAATAACTCCAGGTCTCCATCTCTGTAAACTCTGGAATTTCCTCCCCAAACCTCTCCGTCTCTCTACCTCTTTCTCCTCCTTTAATTCACTCCTTAAAACCTACCACTTAGGCCAAGGTTTTGGTCATCTGTCCCCATGTCTCATTCTTAGGTGTCAAATTTTTTTGGATTCCACTCCTGTGAAGCGCCTTGGGGTGTTTTACTATGTTAAAGGCACTCTATAAATGCAAGTTGTTTTTGTTGGACTATTGTGGTTCTCCCTATTGCTCCGGAGTCCCGGGCGGACTCGATTTGCCGCGACGACACATTGGAGTAATTCAATAAGTTGTGCATTTCTTTGTTATATAGCTCATCAATTCAAAAGCATTAAAAAGGGCTGGTGGCAACTAGCAAACGTTAAGATGACAAAGCTTCCACCTCTCATATAGCACGAAATAGCCAGAGCGCTTAATGCGCATGAGTGGCACCTTTGTAATTGACTCCTATGGTGATGGTAAATGGTTAGCGCCATTTGTCTAATATAGGCAGCCACCCGCGATAAGTGTGAACGGTGTAAGTGGTGGGGACTATTATATCTTCTATATATATAAAGCGGTTCTTCTGTCTGTCATTCCGTCTGTCTGTCTGTCTGTCTGTCTGTATTGAATAAATTCGAAAGCTATAGAGCGTACCTACAAGTGTGTTACATCGAAAGAAAGCTTACGATTCCAGAACCGTCATAAGCATATTTACGTTTCGGCGAGACAAAAATTGCGCCCGCAGTATCCATTAAACATTCAACATTCCGCTCATTATCCGCTCATTAGCATCGAGTGACGTCGAGATCGACCAATCGTACGGTCGAGCAACCCGACGGTCGACCAATCGCTGCATGGTGAGGGCGAAGTGAGTCGCCACCATCTTGATTCCAAACTTTTCATTTCTTTTTCCCGCTTTCTGCGTGTTTCTTTTCAAATCTACATTTCCAGCAAAAAAAAAGTTGCTTTTAAAACACAAATTGTTTTTTTAAAAAGTTAATTAATTTGTAAATCTTTTCTGTAACATCTAGAATTTTCCTACCTTTAACCGTTTTTCCAGGCCTCTAAGCCTGGGCCTCTGTTGCCCAGCCACGCCCGAGCTAGGCACCTCCCGTCGCGCTGAACAAGCGGCTCACGATCTCCGCCATCTTTGTGAAGGCTGGAGGGGGCGGGCCTGAGCCGAGCATCGCCACCCGCCGCCATGTTAGTAAAGGCGGGTGGGGCAGGAGTCTTGAGTCCAGCCGGGCCTCACGCGGTAGGTTGCGTGGCGGCATCTCTCTCTGCTGTTGAAGCCGGCTCGGGAGGGGGGCGTGGCTCGGGAGATCGGGCCTCCGGAGATCGGGGGGGGGGCGAGCCTCGGGAGATCGGGTGGGGGGGGGCGGGCCTCGGGAGATCGGCGCTCGGGAGATCGGGGGGCAGGGCACGGGGCTCGGGAGATCGGGCCCCGTGAGATCGGGCCTCGGGAGGGCGGGGCTCGGGACATCGGGGGGCGGGGCTCAGGGACTCCCCCCCTCCCCCCCTCTCCCACTCCTACCCCCCCTCTCCCCTCCCCTCCCCTCCCACCCCCTCCCTCACCTTCCCTCCCCTCCCCCTCCCCTCCCCCCACTCCCCTCCCCCCTCCCCTTCCCCCCCTCCCCTCCCCCTCCCCTCCCCCCTCCCCTCCCCTCCCCCCCTCCTCCCCTCCCCTCCTTCCCTCCCCCCCTCCCCCCTCCCCTCCCCCTCTCCTCCTCCCCTCCCCCCTTACCCCCCTCTTCCCCCCCTCCCCTCCCCTCCTCTTCCCCCCACCCCCTTCCCCCCTCTTCCCCCCAGTCGCTCTCTCTCTTCTCCCCAGTCGCTCTCTCTCTTCCCCCAGTCGCTCTCTCTCTCTCTTCCAATAACAACATGCCCTCGAAAAAGCCTCGGCACCGCCGGGCACTCCAGCTAGTCTATATATATAAAGCGGTCGATCTGTCTGTCTGTCATTCTGTCTGTCTGTCTGTCTGTCTGTCTGTCTGTATTGTATAAACTCCAAAGTTATAGAGCGTACCTACACGTGTGTTACATCGAAAGAAAGCTTACGATTCCAGAACCGTCATAAGCGTATTTACGTTTCGGCCAGACAAAAATTGCGCCCAGCGGTATCCAAAAAACGTTCAACATTCCGCTCATTATCCGCTCATTAGCATCGAGTGACGTCGAGGTCGACCAATCGTACGGTCGAGCGACCCGACGGTCGACCAATCGCTGCGTGGCGGGGGCGGGTTCCTGACGCGTGCGGACGGGCCCTCCTACAGTCGAGTGACGGGACGATTGACCAATCCTACACTTCGGTGACCTGACGGTCCATGAATCGGTGCGTGTGTGGGCGGGCCTTATTGTTCTGAACCGAGGTGAGTCGCCGCCATCTTGATTCCAAACTTTTCATTTCTTTTTCCCGCTTTCTGCGTGTTTCTTTTCAAATCTACATTTCCAGCAAAAAAAAAGTTGTTTTTAAAACACAAATTGTTTTTTTAAAAAGTTAATTAATTTGTAAATCTTTTCTGTAACATCTAGAATTTTCCTACCATTAACCGTTTTTCCAGGCCTCTAAGCCTGGGCCTCTGTTGCCCAGCCACGCCCGAGCTAAGCACCTCCCGTCGCGCTGAACAAGCGGCTCACGATCTCCGCCATCTTTGTGAAGGCTGGAGGGGGCGGGCCTGAGCCGAGCATCGCCACCGCCGCCATGTTAGTAAAGGCGGGTGGGGCAGGAGTCAGCGCGCGCGACTTGAGCCCGGCCGGGCCTCACGCGGTAGGTTGCGCGGCGGCATCTCTCTCTCTGCTCTTGAAGCCGGCTCGGGCGGGGGGCGTGGCTCGGGAGATCGGGGGGGGGCGAGCCTCGGGAGATCGGGTGGGGGGGCGGGCCTCGGGAGATCGGCGCTCGGGAGATCGGGGGCAGGGCGCGGGGCTCGGGAGATCGGGCCTCGTGAGATCGGGCCTCGGGAGGGCGGGGCACGGGACATCGGGGGGCGGGGCTCGGGGACTCCCCCCTCCCCCCCTCTCCCCCTCCTGCCCCCCTCTCCCCTCCCCTCCCCTCCCCCCCTCTCCCTCCACTCCCCTCCCCCTTCCCCCCTTCCCTCCCCTCCACTTCCCCTCCCCCCTCCCCTCCCCCCTCCCCCTCCCCTTCCCCCTCCCCTCCCCCCTCCCTCCCTCCCTCCCCTTCCCTCCCCCCTCCCCTCCTCCACTCCCCTCCTTCCCTCCCCCCTCCCCTCCTCCCCTCCCCCCTTCCCCCCACTCTTCCCCCCCTCCCCTCCCCCCCTCTTCCCCCCACCCCCTTCCCCCCCTCCTCCCCCCAGTCGCTCTCTCTCTTCCCCCCAGTCGCTCTCTCTCTTCCCCCCAGTCGCTCTCTCTCTCTTCCCCCAGTCGCGCTCTCTCTTCCCCCCAGTCGCTCTCTCTCTTCCCCCCAGTCGCTCTCGCTCTCTCTTCCAATAACAACATGCCCTCGAAAAGGCCTCGGCACCGCCGGGCACTCCAGCTAGTCTATATATATAAAGCGGTCGATCTGTCTGTCTGTCATTCTGTCTGTCTGTCTGTCTGTCTGTATTGTATAAACTCCAAAGTTATAGAGCGTACCTACACGTGTGTTACATCGAAAGAAAGCTTACGATTCCAGAACCGTCATAAGCGTATTTACGTTTCAGCCAGAGAAAAATTGCGCCCGCGGTATCCAAAAAACGTTCAACATTCCGCTCATTATCCGCTCATTAGCATCGAGTGATGTCGAGGTCGACCAATCGTACGGTCGAGCGACCCGACGGTCGACCAATCACTGCGTGGCGGGGGCGGGTTCCTGGCGCGTGCGGGCGGGCCCTCCTACAGTCGAGTGACGGGACGATTGACCAATCCTACGCTTCGGTGACCTGACGGTCCACGAATCGGTGCGTGTGTGGGCGGGCCTTATCGTTCTGAACCGAGGTGAGTCGCCGCCATCTTGATTCCAAACTTTTCATTTCTTTTTCCCGCTTTCTGCGTCTTTAAAAAAAAAGTTGCTTTTAAAACACATATTGTTTTTAAAAATGTTAATTACTTTCTAAATCTTTTATCTAATCTCATTAATTTTCCTACCTTTACCCGTTTTTGCAGGTAGGCCTCGAAGCCTGGGCGTCTGTTCCCAGCCATGCTGGACCCTAGGCAATTGTTTTGTGGCAAGCTCCCCCCACCCACCCGCTGGGCCCGATTCCGAACCAGCAGCCAGCCATCTTGGTAAAGGCTGGCTGGGCTCACTGCAAGCTCCTCACGCTTGCGCTGCATGGCGCACGCGCACCTCCACACAGAGCGCGGCCAGAGGGAAGCGAGCAGGTTAGCGGGGGGGGCGGGGCTCGGGAGGGGAGGGGGAGCGGAGCGGGTTACCCAGGCAACCGGGCTCGCCAGCCGCAATCGGCCGTCTCAAGCCGCTCAGGCCCAGGCCCGGTCCCGGAGATCAGGAGGCGGAGAGGGGAGGAGGGTTACCAAGGCAACCGGGCCCGGCCAGCCGCAATCGGCCGTCTCAAGCCGCCTCAGGCCCGGCCTCGGGAGGGCGGGACTCGGGCTGACCGGGGCGCTGCGCTCGGCATGTCAGTGCGTGGGGTGGCACGGAGCTCA